>NW_025746439.1:0-114116 GCF_021184085.1 Oncorhynchus gorbuscha
GAAACGGAGTCCATTAAGGCTCAACACTGTCCAATGAAACAGAGTCCACTAAGGCTCAACACTGTCCAATGAAACGGTCCATTAAGGCTCAACACTGTCCAAGGCTCAACACTGTCCAATGAAACAGCGGCTCCACACAAGCTCATTTTTGTACACAGCTCATTTTGTACGATAGCATACGCAACCTCATTTTGTGATTGTACGATAGCATACGCAACCTCATTTTGTGATTGTACGATAGCACACACAACATGATTTTGTGATTGTACGATAGCACACACAACATAATTTTGTGATTGTACGATAGCACACACAACCTCATTTTGTGATTGTACGATAGCACACACAACCTCATTTTGTGATTGTACGATAGCACACACAACCTCATTTTGTGATTGTACGATAGCACACACAACCTCATTTTGTGATTGTACGATAGCACACACAACATCATTTTGTGATTGTACGATAGCACACACAACCTCATTTTGTGCCACTTTTCTAAAGCTTGTCTGTGTAAATCAGATGAAAGGATGCTATTCCATTTAGTCTGGAACAAGAGAGGGCAAAGCATTTAGTCTGGAACAGGAGAGGACAAAGCATTTAGTCTGGAACAGGAGAGGACAAAGCATTTAGTCTGGAACAGGAGAGGGCAAAGCATTTAGCCTGGAACAGGAGAGGACAAAGCATTTAGTCTGGAACAGGAGAGGACAAAGCATTTAGTCTGGAACAGGAGAGGACAAAGCATTTAGTCTGGAACAGGAGAGGACAGAGCATTTAGTCTGGAACAGGAGAGGGCAAAGCATTTAGCCTGGAACAGGAGAGGACAAGGCATTTAGTCTGGAACAGGAGAGGACAAAGCATTTAGTCTGGAACAGGAGAGGACAAAGCATTTAGTCTGGAACAGGAGAGGACAAAGCATTTAGTCTGGAACAGGAGAGGACAAAGCATTTAGTCTGGAACAGGAGAGGACAAAGCATTTAGTCTGGAACAGGAGAGGACAAAGCATTTAGTCTGGAACAGAAGACAAAGCATTTAGCCTGGAACAGGAGAGGACAAAGCATTTAGTCTGGAACAGGAGAGGACAGAGCATTTAGTCTGGAACAGGAGAGGACAAAGCATTTAGCCACTGCTTAATGATGTCATCCGTTGACAGGAAGTGGGATTACTTGCATGACATCTTTTAATTCAGTTAATTGAATAAGAGCTTCACATTAGGTGTATTGATTAAGGTTAGGTCTAATGGTGTGATTGATTAAGGTTGGGAATAATGGTATTGATCATCTCTAGGTCTAATGGTGTGATTGATTAAGGTTGGGAATAATGGTATTGATCATCTCTAGGTCTAATGGTGTGATTGATTAAGGTTGGGAATAATGGTATTGATCATCTCTAGGTCTAATGGTGTGATTGATTAAGGTTGGGAATAATGGTATTGATCATCTCTAGGTCTAATGGTGTGATTGATTAAGGTTGGGAATAATGGTATTGATCATCTCTAGGTCTAATGGTGTGATTGATTAAGGTTGGGAATAATGGTATTGATCATCTCTAGGTCTAATGGTGTGATTGATTAAGGTTGGGAATAATGGTATTGATCATCTCTAGGTCTAATGGTGTGATTGATTAAGGTTGGGAATAATGGTATTGATCATCTCTAGGTCTAATGGTGTGATTGATTAAGGTTGGGAATAATGGTATTGATCATCTCTAGGTCTAATGGTGTGATTGATTAAGGTTGGGAATAATGGTATTGATCATCTCTAGGTCTAATGGTGTGATTGATTAAGGTTAGGAATAATGGTATGATTGATTAAGGTTAGGTGTAATGGTATGATTGATTAAGGTGAGGAATAATGGTATGATTGATTAAGGTTAGGTCTGATGGTATGATTGATAAGGTTAGGTGTAATGGTATGATTGATAAGGTTAGGTGTAATGGTATGATTGATTAAGGTTAGGTGTAATGGTATGATTGATTAAGGTTAGGAATAATGGTATGATTGATTAAGGTTAGGAATAATGGTATGATTGATTAAGGTTAGGTCTGATGGTATGATTGATTAAGGTTAGGTCTGATGGTATTGATCATCTCTAGGTTGCCGTAAAGAGAGGTGATGTTTCAGTGGACCAGGGAACTACAACAGCCTCCACCTACACAGCAGCTTCTTCATATCCTCAAGTCGTAAGTGACTGTAATGAAGCGCGAGGAACCACATTGGAAAGGCATGAAAGACGGTCACACGTGATTCAGAATCCAACTGAAAATGAAAAGGCTGAAGCATATTCTTTTGTTAAATGAATGTGGCTCTTCAAAACGCCAAGTCATTTCATTTGCAAGTTGTAATACAAAAGGGGACTGATAAGCGAGAGATGGCGGATACGATCGGAGACGTATTATGAGGTGATTGGAGACAATATTAAACGACACAAAGAAAGCTTCTGTTGGAGAATTCCTGTTGCAGTTCAGCCAATATCGCCTCTCTGCTTTAATTACATTTTTTATTTTATTTGTTACCCTCCCATTGTTGGGATTTTTTTATGTTATTTTATTGAGGTTGTGCCTGGCTACGTTTAGTTATCAGGCCCATCTCTACTCCAAGTGAAGGTCACCAGAGACCAGGACGGGCAGAGTGCCTCAGTTTATTGGCTTTTCATTGAGTCCCTTTCATATGAAGCTGATTTGACTATCTGCCGTTAAGATACTGAGCTCTGTTGGTAGCGTTTGGCGGCGTCGCCATCCGGATATTGTTCATCCCTGTTTTGAGATATTCCAGGGTGTATTTACACTTGTGGTTGAATTAAATATTCCTCATCACTTTTGTAATATCCTCTTCTATATGTGTGGTCTCTCTCTCTCTGTGTGTGTGTGTGTGTGTGTGTGTGTGTGTGTGTGTGTGTGTGTGTGTGTGTGTGTGTGTGTGTGTGTGTGTGTGTGTGTGTGTGTGTGTGTGTGTGTGTGTGTGTGTGTGTGTGTGTGTGTGTGTGTGTGTGTGTGTGTGTATCAGTGTGTCAGTGTGTGTATCAGTCTGTGTGTGTGTGTGTTTGGTTGGGTGCATCGGTGTGTGTGTACATGGTGTGTATCAGTGTGGCAGAGGGTGGTTGGGTGTGTCGGTGTGTATCAGTGTGTTAGTGTGTGTACATGGTGTGTATCAATGTGTGTCAGGGGGTGGTTGGGTGTGTCGGTGTGTATCAGTGTGTATCAGTGTGTATCAGTGTGTGTATCAGTGTGTGTATCAGTGTGTATCAGTGTGTATCAGTGTGTATCAGTGTGTGTCAGTGTGTATCAGTGTGTATCAGTGTGTATCAGTGTGTGTATCAGTGTGTGTCAGTGTGTGTCAGTGTGTATCAGTGTGTATCAGAATATATCAGTGTGTATCAGTGTGTATCAGTGTGTATCAGTGTGTGTATCACCCCCCAAAAAAGCATTGCCCCCCCCAAAAAAGCATTGCCCCCCAAAAAGCATTGCCCCCCAAAAAGTATTGCCCCCAAAAGTATTGCCCCCAAAAAGTATTGCCCCCACAAAAAGACATTGAGTCGTCTTGTTTCTGACAGCTTGAGTATCATTTAGTGATCTACGGTACTTTAAAGAACCCTAGAAATGCCCATAACATTATGCAATAACACCCCAGTATGATACATTAACTAACACACAGGGGGTGGGGTTTATCCACATGGGGTGGGGTTTATCCACAGGGGGTGGGGTTTATCCACTTGTGTTATGCAATAACACCCCAGTATGATACATTAACTAACACACAGGGGGTGGGGTTTATCCACAGGGGAGTGGGGTTTATCCACAGGGGTGGGGTTTATCCACAGGGGTGGGGTTTATCCACAGGGGGTGGGGTTTATCCACAGGGGGTGGGGGTTTATCCACAGGGGTGGGGTTTATCCACAGGGGGTGGGGTTTATCCACAGGGGGTGGGGTTTATCCACAGTGGGGGTGGGGTTTTATCCACAGGGGGTGGGGTTTATCCACAGGGGGTGGTTGTTTATCCACAGGGGGTGGGGTTTATCCACAGGGGGTGGGGTTTATCCACAGGGGGTGGAGTTTATCCACAGGGGTGGGGTTTATCCACAGGGGGGTGGGGTTTATCCACAGTGGGGGTGGGGTTTATCCACAGGGGGTGGGGTTTATCCACAGGGGTGGGGTTTATCCACAGGGGTGGGGTTTATCCACAGGGGGTGGGGTTTATCCACAGGGGGTGGGGTTTATCCACAGGGGGTGGGGTTTATCCACAGGGGGTGGGGTTTATCCACAGGGGGGTGGGGTTTATCCACAGGGGGTGGGGTTTATCCACAGGGGGTGGGGTTTATCCACTTGTGTTATGCAATAACACCCCAGTATGATACATTAAATAACACACAGGGGTGGGGTTTATCCACAGGGGGTGGGGTTTATCCACAGGGGGTGGGGTTTATCCACTTGTGTTATGCAATAACACCCCAGTATGATACATTAAATAACACACAGGGGGTGGGGTTTATCCACAGGGGTGGGGTTTATCCACAGGGGGTGGGGTTTATCCACAGAGGGGTGGGGTTTATCCACAGGGGGTGGGGTTTATCCACAGGGGGTGGGGTTTATCCACTTGTGTTATGCAATAACACCCCAGTATGATACATTAAATAACACACAGTGGGGGTGGGGTTTATCCACAGGGGGTGGGGTTTATCCACAGGGGGTGGGGTTTATCCACAGGGGGTGGGGTTTATCCACAGGGGGTGGGGTTTATCCACATGGGGGTGGGGTTTATCCACTTGTGTTATGCAATAACACCCCAGTATGATACATTAAATAACACACAGGGGGTGGGGTTTATCCACAGGGGGTGGGGTTTATCCACAGGGGGTGGGGTTTATCCACAGGGGGTGGGGTTTATCCACATGGGGGTGGGGTTTATCCACTTGTGTTATGCAATAACACCCCAGTATGATACATTAAATAACACACAGGGGGTGGGGTTTATCCACAGGGGGTGGGGTTTATCCACAGGGGGTGGGGTTTATCCACAGGGGGTGGGGTTTATCCACAGGGGGTGGGGTTTATCCACTTGTGTTATGCAATAACACCCCAGTATGATACATTAAATAACACACAGGGGGTGGGGGTTTATCCACAGGGGGTGGGGGTTTATCCACTTGTGTTATGCAATAACACCCCAGTATGATACATTAAATAACACACACGGGGGGTTTATCCACATGGGGGTGGGGTTTATCCACATGGGGGTGGGGTTTATCCACAGGGGGTGGGGTTTATCCACAGGGGGGTGGGGTTTATCCACTTGAAACTGGGCAGCTCATTAAACCACACAATGCTGAGCCATTTGTACAAAAGGCCCTCTTCCCTCACCTTCTCTCTACTTCAGGTGAAATTACCCTCCGCTATCCTTCCTCCTGCTCCCCTGAGGACCACTTCAGACATTCTGCCTCGCTGACAAAGGCAGAGTCTGAACATCCTAACGAACGTTTATAGAGAAAATACAGGCTTTCTGATCTTCATTTCACTGTTGTGCTTCTGTAAGACAGTCTTCTATATGACAGTCTTCTCTATGACAGTCTTCTCTATGACAGTCTTCTCTATGACAGTCTTCTCTATGACAGTCTTCTGTATGACAGTCTTCTGTATGACAGTCTTCTATATGACAGTCTTCTGTAAGGCAGTCTTCTATGCGACAGTCTTCCGTATGACAGTCTTCCATATGACAGTCTTCTATATGACAGTCTTCTATATGACAGTCTTCTGTAAGGCAGTCTTCTATACGACAGTCTTCTCTATGACAGTCTTCTTCTCTATGACAGTCTTCCGTATGACAGTCTTCTATATGTGGCAGGGTAACATAGTGGTTAGAGCGTTGGACTAGTAACCGGAAGGTTGCAAGTTCAAACCCCCAGCTTAGCTGACAAGGTACGAATCTGTCATTCTGCCCTGAACAGGCAGTTAACCCACTGTTTCTAGACCAGTTAATCCACTGGTCCTAGACCAGTTAACCCACTGTTCCTAGGCCAGTTAACCCACTGTTCCTAGGCCAAGTTCTTAACTGACTTGCCCAGCTAAAAAAATGACAGTCTTCTGGGTTTTATTGGGTCTGTCTTTGACTCTGCATTTCAATGTTAACCTGTCCACTACTTTTCAATAACAAGAAATTCAAAAATAGCAAGCATTTGAAACAATGCTCAGTTGCACAGTCTTGTCCTGTGCCCCCTGGTTAGAGAGGTTGGCTCCATAATTATAGGTATTGTCCTGTGCCCCCTGGTTAGAGAGGTGGCTCCATAATTAGAGGCCTTGTCCTGTGCCCCCTGGTTAGAGAGGTGGCTCCATAATTATATGTATTGTCCTGTGCCCCCTGGTTAGAGAGGTGGCTCCATAATTATAGGTATTGTCCTGTGCCCCCTGGTTAGAGAGGTGGCTCCATAATTAGAGATATTGTCCTGTGCCCCCTGGTTAGAGAGGTGGCTCCATAATTATAGGTATTGTCCTGTGCCCCCTGGTTAGAGAGGTGGCTCCATAATTAGAGGTCTTGTCCTGTGCCCCCTGGTTAGAGAGGTGGCTCCATAATTAGAGGTATTGTCCTGTGCCCCCTGGTTAGAGAGGTGGCTCCATAATTATAGGTCTTGTCCTGTGTCCCCTGGTTAGAGAGGTGGCTCCATAATTAGAGGCCTTGTCCTGTGCCCCCTGGTTAGAGAGGTGGCTCCATAATTAGAGGTCTTGTCCTGTGCCCCCTGGTTAGAGAGGTGGCTCCATAATTAGAGGCCTTGTCCTGCGCCCCCTGGTTAGAGAGGTGGCTCCATAATTAGAGGTCTTGTCCTGCGCCCCCTGGTTAGAGAGGTGGCTCCATAATTAGAGGTCTTGTCCTGCGCCCCCTGGTTAGAGAGGTGGCTCCATAATTAGAGGTATTGTCCTGCGCCCCCTGGTTAGAGAGGTGGCTCCATAATTAGAGGTATTGTCCTGTGCCCCCTGGTTAGAGAGGTGGCTCCATAATTAGAGGTCTTGTCCTGTGCCCCCTGGTTAGAGAGGTGGCTCCATAATAAGAGGGGAAGGATGTGGAGGGGGAGACACCATGTTCCTCCTGTACTTTACTTAAGCACACACACACACACACACACACCATAAGATCATATGACTGGTTTGTGCTCGCCATATGTCTATGTTCTACTGGTTCAGACCGTAGTGCATCTCCCCACAGTCAATGACCACGGCAATGTAAACTGAATCCACTCTGTGAGAGATTGATTTCCATAATCTACTGGGCTCTCATAACTCGACGCCCCATACTTTTTATTTTATTTATTTTAAATTGAATGACTTGTTAGTTTGTGTTTTCTCCAGTTGAATGCGAAGACGAAAATGTCCAAAATATATGTATTTTTTTGCTCCCAGATAGCGTGTTTACAGCGGTGAGGTTTTCCTGGTGGAAACCCGACCTCCACGTGGTTGGTTGTTTACGTCTTCCAGGAACAGGCCGCAGCGGAACAGCGCTGATTGGGAAACATCATTCCTGGATACAATTTCATTGCAGCAAGTTTGGACGGCTGGTAAATATATCGGCTGCCTCATCCACAAAGAGGTGCTGGAAGAAAAAAAACACTGACTCCTGTTTTCAACTTTCTCTGTCTTTATTAATGTAAGCGCTCGACGTATGTCTCCGTCTGTTGTTCTAACGCTAGAATTAGTCTCCGTCTGTTGTTCTAACGCTAGAATTAGTCTCCGTCTTTTGTTCTAACGCTAGAATTAGTCTCCGTCTGTTGTTCTAACGCTAGAATTAGTCTCCGTCTTTTGTTCTAACGCTAGAATTAGTCTCCGTCTGTTGTTCTAACGCTAGAATTAGTCTCCGTCTGTTGTTCTAACGCTAGAATTAGTCTCCGTCTTTTGTTCTAACGCTAGAATTAGTCTCCGTCTGTTGTTCTAACGCTAGAATTAGTCTCCGTTAATGTTCTAACGCTAGAATTAGACTCCGTCTGTTGTTCTAACGCTAGAATTAGTCTCCGTTTTTGTTCTAACGCTAGAATTAGTCTCCGTCTGTTGTTCTAACGCTAGAATTAGTATCCGTTTTTGTTCTAGCGCTAGAATTAGTCTCCGTCTGTTGTTCTAACGCTAGAATTAGTCTCCGTCTTTTGTTCTAACGCTAGAATTAGTCTCCGTCTGTTGTTCTACGCTCGTAAACGCTAGAATTAGTCTCCGTCTGTTGTTCTAACGTTGTTCTAACGCTAGAATTAGTCTCCGTCTGTTGTTCTAACGCTCGTATTAGTCTCCGTCTTTTGTTCTAACGCTAGAATTAGTCTCCGTCTTTTGTTCTAACGCTCAACGTCGTATTAGTCTCCGTCTTTTGTTCTTCAGTCTCGGTCTTTTGTTTTTTTACTGCTAAGCCACGTTCATTTTCGAGTGTTTTTTGTCGCGAACAAACACGTTTGTTGACATTGGCAATGTAGAAGTTGTAGCTAAATACAGCGAGATAATGTAACGTAAATGATGTGTTGTCCAAATATAGTTTAATTATCTAGGACATGCTGTGCCTGCTTCCCCTCCCAAGTCGCACAGTCAAAAACGGCTGGGAATAAATGTGGAACGGGAATCTATTCCAAAAACGTTGTAAATAACAAGGTTTCCAACATACAACAGAGTTGTTTATCGGCAGAATAAGATACCAGGTAGGGAAGTGGGCTGCGTGGTGAGTTGATGCCTATTCGACAGCTAGTTAACTAGGTTTAACTAGGTTTAACTAGGTGAATTGATGCCTATTCGACAGCTAGTTAACTAGGTTTAACTAGGTTTAACTAGGTGAATTGATCATGCTACTTTGTATACGTTGTTTTGTCGGCATCCTTGTTATTTACGAAGTTTTTGGAGACAGATTCCGGTTGGAACGTAAACACAAATGATATCCAGCCGTCAAAAACACGTTTTCTAAATGTTATTTTGTTTGTTATTTAGCTATATAGTCTTGTTGTTTTAAGATGTTGCTGTCTAAATGAGCTTTTAGTTTCCTGTAGTGTGATGCGGTTTGATGTCAACATAAAGCTACACCTCTCCGCTTCTATAGTTACATAGACAAACACACACACACCATAAGATCAGGTTGTGTTATGGGGGGGGTCAGGTTGTGTTATGGGGTTCAGGCTGCATTATGGGGGGGTCAGGCTGCATTATGGGGGGTCAGGCTGCATTATGGGGGGTCAGGCTGCATTATGGGGGTCAGGCTGCATTATGGGGGGTCAGGTTGTGTTATGGGGGTCAGGTTGTGTTATGGGGTTCAGGCTGCATTATGGGGGGGTCAGGCTGCATTATGGGGGGGTCAGGCTGCATTATGGGGGGGGTCAGGTTGTGTTATGGGGGGGGGGGGGGGGTCACCTTCCTGGTGTTGAGTTGCTGCATCCCCCCCGGTTTGCCCTCGGAACAGACTCAGGTCGTCGGGTCATGGACTCGACAAGGTGTCTTAAAGAGTGACACAGGGATGCTGGGCCATGTTGACTCCAATGCTTTCCCGAAAGTTGTGTCAAGTTGGCTGGATATTCTTTGGGCGGTGGACCCTTTCTTGATACACACACGGGAAACTGTTGCGCGTGGAAAAACCCTGCAGCGTTGCAGTTCTTGACACACACAAACCGGTGCGATTGGCACCTAATTACTACCATACCCCTTTCAAAGGCACTTAAATCTTTTTGTCTTTCCCCATTCACCCTCTGAATGAGACCCATACACAATACACGTCTCTAGGCTTAATAAATCCCTAATTAACCCGTCTCCTCCCCTTCATTTACACTGATTGAAGTGGATTGAACAGGTGACATCAATTAGGCATCATAGCTTTCACCTGGTCAGTCCTATGTTCCTAATAGTTTTATACACTCAGTGTTGTTCCACTTATTTTCAAGTTTGGTTCTGGTTGTTTCAGATCTACAAGAAGAATGTTTCAGCTTGGAAGCCAGCTGGCCCAGTTTCACTTCTCCACAGGACCCAGTACTGCTAGTGCAGGTGCCACAGGAGACAGTACACAGCCTACCCTAACAGTACAGGACTTTATCCAACGTGTCAGGTAGGCCCTAAATGATCGATTTAACACGGCAGGGACTTCTACAAGTGTGTTCTGTACGTATGGTGAGGTTGTTAGCTTGATGTTCTTGTTTATCCTCGACAGTGGTAGCAAGCTAGACTACGTTGTGGGATGGGGGTCAGGTTGTGTTATGGGGACAGGGGGGTCAGGTTGTGTTATGGGGATGGGGGGTCAGGTTGTGTTATGGGACAGGGTGGGGGGGCAGGTTGTGTGTAGTTAGCTAGACTACGTTGTGGGGATGGGGGGTCAGGTTGTGTTATGGGGACAGGGGGATCAGGTTGTGTTATGGGGACAGGAGGGGTCAGGTTGTGTGTAGTTAGCTAGACTATGTTGTGGGGATGGGGGGGGGTCAGGTTGTGTTATGGGGACAGGGTTGGGGGTCAGGTTGTGTTATGGGGATGGGGGGTCAGGTTGTGTTATGGGGACGGAGGGGTCAGGTTGTGTGTAGTTAGCTAGACTACGTTGTGGGGATGGGGGGGTCAGGTTGTGTTATGGGGACAGGGTGGAGGGGGCAGGTTGTGTGTAGTTAGCTAGACTACGTTGTGGGGATGGGGGGGTCAGGTTGTGTTATGGGGACGGGAGGGGTCAGGTTGTGTTATGGGGACGGGGGGTCAGGTTGTGTTATGGGGACGGGGGGTCAGGTTGTGTTATGGGGACAGGGGGTCAGGTTGTGTTATGGGGACGGGGGGGTCAGGTTGTGTTATGGGGACAGGGGGTCAGGTTGTGTTATGGGGACGGGGGGGTCAGGTTGTGTTATGGGGACAGGGTGGGGGGGGTCAGGTTGTGTTATGGGGACAGGGTGGGGGGTCAGGTTGTGTTATGGGGACAGGGGGTCAGGTTGTATGTAGTTAGCTAGACTACGTTGTGGGGACAGGGGGTCAGGGTTGTGTTATGGGGACGGGAGGGGTCAGGTTGTGTTATGGGGACAGGGTGGGTCAGGTTGTGTTATGGGGACAGGGTGGGGGTCAGGTTGTATGTAGCTAGCTAGACTACGCTGTGTTATGGGGACAGGGGGTCAGGTTGTGTTATGGGGACGGGGGGGTCAGGTTGTGTTATGGGGGACGGGGGGTCAGGTTGTGTTATGGGGACAGGGGGTCAGGTTGTGTTATGGGGACAGGGTGGGGTCAGGTTGTATGTAGCTAGCTAGACTACATTATGGGGGGTGGTCAGGTTGTGTTATGGGGACGGGGGGTCAGGCTGTATTATGGGGGGTCAGGCTGTATTATGGGGGTCAGGCTGCATTATGGGGGGGTCAGGCTGTATTATATGGGGGTCAGGCTGCATTATATGGGGGTCAGGCTGCATTATGGGGGGGGGTCAGGCTTATGGGGGTCAGGCTGCATTATGGGGGTCAGACTGTATTATGGGGGTCAGGCTGTATTATGGGGGGTCAGGCTGTATTATGGGGGTCAGGCTGTATTATGGGGGGTCAGGCTGTACCTAGCTACCTAGACTACATTATGGGGGTCAGGCTGTATTATGGGGGGGTCAGGCTATATTATGGGGGTCAGGCTATATTATGGGGGGGTCAGGCTGTATTATGGGGGGTCAGGCTGTATTATGGGGGTCAGGCTGTATTATGGGGGGTCAGGCTGTATTATGGGGGGTCAGGCTGTATTATGGGGGTCAGGCTGTATTATGGGGGGGGTCAGGCTGTATTATGGGGGGTCAGGCTGTATTATGGGGGGGGGCTGTACGTAGTTAAAAGCACAAGGACCTTGGATTATATCCTCTTTATTTTCTTTAGGAAACTTGGCGGACTGAAAAAGAGAACATTTTCTGCGACCTACGAGTCCCGACCCAGTTTCAAACCACCAAGGCAGACGACATCGACCTCGTCATCCTCACAGGTGCTCAGTCGAGTATTAAACTAACTCGGCCTATGTACTGTCTAGTATTAAACTAACTCGGCCTATGTACTGTCCAGTATTAAACTAACTCGGCCTATGTACTGTCCAGTATTAAACTAACTCGGCCTATGTACTGTCCAGTATTAAACTAACTCGGCCTATGTACTGTCCAGTATTAAACTAACTCAGTATTAAACTAACTCGGCCTATGTACTGTCCTATGTAACTGTCCTATGTACTGTCCAGTAAAACTAACTCGGCCTATGTACTGTCCAGTATTAAACTAACTCGGCCTATGTACTGTCCAGTATTAAACTAACTCGTACTGTCCAGTATTAAACTAACTCGGCCTATGTACTGTCCAGTATTAAACTAACTCGGCCTATGTACTGTCCAGTATTAAACTAACTCGGCCTATGTACTGTCCAGTATTAAACTAACTCGGCCTATGTACTGTCCAGTATTAAACTAACTCGGCCTATGTACTGTCCAGTATTAAACTAACTCGGCCTATGTACTGTCCAGTATTAAACTAACTCGCCTATGTACTGTCCAGTATTAAACTAACTCGGCCTATGTACTGTCCAGTATTAAACTAACTCGGCCTATGTACTGTCCAGTATTAAACTAACTCGGCCTATGTACTGTCCAGTATTAAACTAACTCGGCCTATGTACTGTCCAGTATTAAACTAACTCGGCCTATGTACTGTCCAGTATTAAACTAACTCGGCCTATGTACTGTCCAGTATTAAACTAACTCGGCCTATGTACTGTCCAGTATTAAACTAACTCGGCCTATGTACTGTCCAGTATTAAACTAACTCGGCCTATGTACTAACTCGTATGTACTGTCCAGTATTAAACTAACTCGGCCTATGTACTGTCCAGTATTAAACTAACTCGCCTATGTACTGTCCAGTATTAAACTAACTCGGCCTATGTACTGTCCAGTATTAAACTAACTCGCCTATGTACTGTCCAGTATTAAACTAACTCGGCCTATGTACTGTCCAGTATTAAACTAACTCGGCCTATGTACTGTCCAGTATTAAACTAACTCGGCCTATGTACTGTCCAGTATTAAACTAACTCGGCCTATGTACTGTCCAGTATTAAACTAACTCGGCCTATGTACTGTCCAGTATTAAACTAACTCGCCTATGTACTGTCCAGTATTAAACCTATGTACTGTCCAGTATTAAACTAACTCTATATGTACTGTCCAGTATTAAACTAACTCGGCCTATGTACTGTCCAGTATTAAACTAACTCGGCCTATGTACTGTCCAGTATTAAACTAACTCGGTACTGTCCAGTATTAAACTAACTCGGCCTATGTACTGTCCAGTATTAAACTAACTCGGCCTATGTACTGTCCAGTATTCAACTAACTCGGCCTATGTACTGTGTGGTTGACTCGACTCCTAACCAATGTTCCTTCTCTTTTTTTTTGAGCACTGAGCAAATTTCACTTCTGCTGAGCGCAAACTTGAAAATTCTGTGCAGCTTCCAGCTCTCGTTTACTGTGAACACTGAGGCTGTACCTGCTTTAAGTTAGTTTTAATAGTGGCCAAGTAGGCTACTGTGGCTATGTGATCATAATGTAGGTCTACCAGAGTGGCCTGCCATCAAAAACGCAGGAGAAAACCTGTAGGTGTTCTCTCCAGGAACAGGGTTGGAGTGCTACTGTCCTCTAGGTGTTCACTCCAGGACAGCGGAGTCAATCACCACCTTCCGGAGACACCTGAAACCCCACCTCTTTAAGGAAAACCTAGGATAGGATAAAGTAATCCTTCTCACCCCCCCCCTTAAAAGATTTAGATGCACTATTGTAAAGTGGCTGTTCCACAGGATGTCATAAGGTGAATGCACCAATTTGTAAGTCGCTCTGGATAAGAGCGTCTGCTAAATGACTTAAATGTAAATGTAAATGTAAGGACCGTAGCTCTCCAGGAACAGGGTTGGAGTGAAACACCTAGAGGACAGTAGCTCTCCAGGAACAGGGTTGGAGTGAACACCTAGAGGACAGTAGCTCTCCAGGAACAGGGTTGGAGTGAACACCTAGAGGACAGTAGCTCTCCAGGAACAGGGTTGGAGTGAACACCTAGAGGACAGTAGCTCTCCAGGAACAGGGTTGGAGTGAACACCTAGAGGACAGTAGCTCTCCAGGAACAGGGTTGGAGTGCCTAGTTTTACTCAAACCTCCTCTCACAACTCAAACCTCCTCTCACAACTCAAACCTCCTCTCACAACTCAAACCTCCTCTCACAACTCAAACCTCCTCTCACAACTCAAACCTCTTCTCTCTGTCTTCTAAGGTCACGGGGTGTTCTGCATCGACGTGAAGCCTTGGAGAGGAACGGTGTCTTCCCAAAGGCAGCAATGGCACGTCCAGCTTAAAGAACAGTACCACAACTTTACCAACACCTCCATAGAACAGGTGGCTGACCCCCTTGAGGCCGTCATGGTAAATATGTCATAACATCTTTTAGTTAATAAAATAAATCACATATCAAATGTAGCCAAGTCTTTCACATAGACTAGTGGTCCGAAAGACTACAGTATGAAGTCTAGGTCAGGGGGTTATCACTTAATGGGGGGGCATGGCCTATAGTTTTACTATGACTGTGGCAGGGCACGGTCGGACAAGTCTCAGGCCCTGGGAAGGAACATTTTTAAAGGCCCACCTCTTAGGCATAGGAAAGCACATTTCCTGCAATTCTATAAACAAAAATGTGTCATTGGGCAAAGCAATGTTATTTAATGGGGGTGGGGGGTGGGAAAGCAATGTTATTTAATGGGGGTGGGGGGTGGGGAAAGCAATGTTATTTAATGGGGGTGGGGGGTGGGAAAGCAATGTTATTTAATGGGGGTGGGGGGTGGGAAGGCAATGTTATTTAATGGGGGTGGGGGGTGGGAAAGCAATGTTATTTAATGGGGGTGGGGGGTGGGAAGGCAATGTTATTTAATGGGGGTGGGGGGTGGGAAAGCAATGTTATTTAATGGGGGTGGGGGGGGTGGGAAGGCAATGTTATTTAATGGGGGTGGGGGGTGGGAAAGCAATGTTATTTAATGGGGGTGGGGGGTGGGAAAGCAATGTTATTTAATGGGGGTGGGGGGTGGGAAGGCAATGTTATTTAATGGGGGGGGGCAATGTTATTTAATGGGGGCAGGGGGCAAATCAATGTTATTTAATGGGGGCGGGGGGGCAAATCAATGTTATTTAATGGGGGGCAATGTTATTTCATGGGGGGCAATGTTATTTAATGGGGGGGCAAAGCAATTTCGTTACAGCTTTAAAGCTAATATCCTGTAACTCAGTGCATTTTATGTAAAAATGAGAATTAATTTTAATTTAATATTTGCCCAAGGTTTAAGAACATTGTGTATTAATATTATAACATTGTATTACTTATTCCAGAGATCCTTTGAAATTAATTCAATTAGTGGTCCTTCTGTAGCTCAGTTGGTAGAGCATGGTGCTTGTAACGCCAGGGTAGTGGGTTCGATCCCCGGGACCACCCATACGTAGAATGTATGCACACATGACTGTAAGTCGCTTTGGATAAAAGCGTCAGCTAAATGGCATATATATTATTATTATATATATTTGTATATATTTTTTTTATTTAAAAAAGGGTATATACTTCTGAGTGGTAGCCTAGTTGTCGGTTTGGGCTGACTGGTAGCCTAGTTGTCGGTTTGGGCTGACTGGTAGCCTAGTTGTCGGTTTGGGCTGACTGGTAGCCTAGCCGTCGGTTTGGGCTGACTGGTAGCCTAGCCGTCGGTTTGGGCTGACTGGTAGCCTAGCCGTCGGTTTGGGCTGACTGGTAGCCTAGCCGTCAGTTTAGGCTGAGTGGTAGCCTAGTTGTCGGTTTGGGCTGACTGGTAGCCTAGTTGTCGGTTTGGGCTGACTGGTAGCCTAGTTGTCGGTTTGGGCTGACTGGTAGCCTAGCCGTCGGTTTGGGCTGACTGGTAGCCTAGCCGTCGGTTTGGGCTGACTGGTAGCCTAGTTGTCGGTTTGGGCTGACTGGTAGCCTAGCCGTCGGTTTGGGCTGACTGGTAGCCTAGCCGTCGGTTTGGGCTGACTGGTAGCCTAGTTGTCGGTTTGGGCTGACTGGTAGCCTAGTTGTCGGTTTGGGCTGACTGGTAGCCTAGTTGTCGGTTTGGGCTGACTGGTAGCCTAGTTGTCGGTTTGGGCTGACTGGTAGCCTAGTTGTCGGTTTGGGCTGACTGGTAGCCTAGCCGTCGGTTTGGGCTGACTGGTAGCCTAGCCGTCGGTTTGGGCTGACTGGTAGCCTAGCCGTCGGTTTGGGCTGACTGGTAGCCTAGCCGTCGGTTTGGGCTGACTGGTAGCCTAGCCGTCGGTTTGGGCTGACTGGTAGCCTAGCCGTCGGTTTGGGCTGACTGGTAGCCTAGCCGTCGGTTTGGGCTGACTGGTAGCCTAGCCGTCGGTTTGGGCTGACTGGTAGCCTAGCCGTCGGTTTGGGCTGACTGGTAGCCTAGCCGTCGGTTTGGGCTGACTGGTAGCCTAGCCGTCGGTTTGGGCTGACTGGTAGCCTAGCCGTCGGTTTGGGCTGACTGGTAGCCTAGCCGTCGGTTTGGGCTGACTGGTAGCCTAGCCGTCGGTTTGGGCTGACTGGTAGCCTAGCCTAGTTGTCGGTTTGGGCTGAGTGGTAGCGTAGCCCAGTTGTCGGTTTGGGCTGAGTGGTAGCGTAGCCCAGTTGTCGGTTTGGGCTGAGTGGTAGCCTAGCCCAGTTGTCGGTTTGGGCTGAGTGGTAGCCTAGCCTAGTTGTCGGTTTGGGCTGAGTGGTAGCGTAGCCTAGTTGTCGGTTTGGGCTGAGTGGTAGCCTAGCCTAGTTGTCAGTTTGGGCTGACTGGTAGCCTGGTACTTCATTCTGCCAGCCAAGCTCCCTCTTATCCAACCTCTGACCCAACATAGCATCTACAGCAGGGTTGTTCATTTTGCCCCCGCGGCCCGTCTACGGTCTTCACCGAGGTCCGGAGGGCCGCACGTAAAATGGATTGTTATTTACTCTATCCATAGCTTCTGGAATCTGCTATGCTCCCTGACTGTCTCGCTTTCGTTTAGATGACTGTTAGTAAGCTAGACAGTGGAGACTATAAATGTAGGTCTGTTATTTCTACAGAGATTCAGTTTTATTTTGGTAATCTCAATGTTGATTGAGATTGTTCCCCCCCCCCCCAGATTGAAGGGGTTCCCAGGCCAGATCTGGCCCATATGCTTGACATCCCTGAGGCTCTTGCTCTATACAGTGAATGTAAATGAGTGCCTCCTGTCCTGCCCTGGTAGACAGGGTGACAGCTGTGTTGAGGCACCTGTTTTCCCCTCTATAAACATAATTACAGCCGTTAAAAATCAAGAGGCCCCACTTTGTGGAAGGGACTTTACCGAACCCTGCTCCCGCTGTAGTGTTCATCAACTCATTTCCATATAAATGTACTACTCTGACTCAGTCAAGATCCAGGACAAAGCAGACAGTTTGGTTTAGAATCCAAAACTACAGTTTGGTTTAGAATCCAAAACTACAGTGTGGTTTAGAATCCAAAACTACAGTGTGGTTTAGAATCCAAAACTACAGTGTGGTTTAGAATCCAAAACTACAGTGTGGTTTAGAATCCAAAACTACAGTGTGGTTTAGAATCCAAAACTACAGTGTGGTTTAGAATCCAAAACTGCAGAGTGGTTTAGAAGGATATTTTATTTTAATTTTATTTTACCTTTATTTAACCAGGCAAGTCAGTTTAAGAACAAATTCTTATTTTCAATGACTGCCTAGGAACAGTGGGTTAACTGCCTGTTCAGGGGCAGAACGACAGATTTGTACCTTGTCAGCTCGGGGGTTTGAACTTGCAACCTACTAGTCCAACGCTCTAACCGCTAGGCTACCCTGCCGCCCCATTTAAAGTGCACGCCCAATTTTTCAGTTTTTGATATGTTAAAAAAGTTTGAAATATCCAATAAATGTCGTTCAACTTCATGATTGTGTCCCACTTGTTGTTGATTCTTCACAAAAAAATACAGTTTTATATCTTTGTTTGAAGCCTGAAATGTAGCAAAAGGTCGCAAAGTTCAAGGGGGCCGAATACTTTCGCAAGGCACTGTATATATGTATATCCTCCAGACCAAGACAACTAACCTGTGATCTCTATATATATATATATCCTCCAGACCAAGACAACTAACCTGTGATCTCTATATATATATATATATATCCTCCAGACCAAGACAACTAACCTGTGATCTCTATATATATATATATCCTCCAGACCAAGACAACTAACCTGTGATCTCTATATATATATATATATATCCTCCAGACCAAGACAACTAACCTGTGATCTCTATATATATATATATCCTCCAGACCAAGACAACTAACCTGTGATCTCTATATATATATATCCTCTAGACCAAGACAACTAACCTGTGATCTCTATATATATATATCCTCCAGACCAAGACAACTAACCTGTGATCTCTATATATATATATCCTCTAGACCAAGACAACTAACCTGTGATCTCTATATATATATATATATATCCTCCAGACCAAGACAACTAACCTGTGATCTCTATATATATATATATATCCTCCAGACCAAGACAACTAACCTGTGATCTCTATATATATATATCCTCCAGACCAAGACAACTAACCTGTGATCTCTATATATATATATCCTCCAGACCAAGACAACTAACCTGTGATCTCTATATATATATATATATCCTCTAGACCAAGACAACTAACCTGTGATCTCTCTCTATATATATATATATATCCTCCAGACCAAGACAACTAACCTGTGATCTCTATATATATATATATATCCTCCAGACCAAGACAACTAACCTGTGATCTCTATATATATATATCCTCCAGACCAAGACAACTAACCTGTGATCTCTATATATATATATCCTCCAGACCAAGACAACTAACCTGTGATCTCTATATATATATATATCCTCTAGACCAAGACAACTAACCTGTGATCTCTCTATATATATATATATCCTCCAGACCAAGACAACTAACCTGTGATCTCTATATATATATATCCTCCAGACCAAGACAACTAACCTGTGATCTCTATATATATATATCCTCCAGACCAAGACAACTAACCTGTGATCTCTATATATATATATATATATATATATATCCTCCAGACCAAGACAACTAACCTGTGATCTCTATATATATATATCCTCCAGACCAAGACAACTAACCTGTGATCTCTATATATATATATATATATATATATCCTCCAGACCAAGACAACTAACCTGTGATCTCTATATATATCCTCCAGACCAAGACAACTAACCTGTGATCTCTATATATATATCCTCCAGACCAAGACAACTAACCTGTGATCTATATATATATATATATCCTCCAGACCAAGACAACTAACCTGTGATCTCTATATATATCCTCCAGACCAAGACAACTAACCTGTGATCTCTATATATATATCCTCCAGACCAAGACAACTAACCTGTGATCTATATATATATATATCCTCCAGACCAAGACAACTAACCTGTGATCTATATATATATATATCCTCCAGACCAAGACAACTAACCTGTGATCTCTATATATATATATCCTCCAGACCAAGACAACTAACCTGTGATCGCTATATATATCCTCTAGACCAAGACAACTAACCTGTGATCGCTATATATATCCTCTAGACCAAGACAACTAACCTGTGATCTCTATATATATATATCCTCCAGACCAAGACAACTAACCTGTGATCTCTATATATATATATATATATATATATATATATATATATATATATATATCCTCCAGACCAAGACAAATAACCTGTGATCTCTATATATATATATCCTCCAGACCAAGACAACTAACCTGTGATCTCTATATATATATATATATATATATCCTCTAGACCAAGACAACTAACCTGTGATCTCTATATATATATATCCTCTAGACCAAGACAACTAACCTGTGATCTCTATATATATATATATATCCTCCAGACCAAGACAACTAACCTGTGATCTCTATATATATATATCCTCCAGACCAAGACAACTAACCTGTGATCTCTCTATATATATATATCCTCCAGACCAAGACAACTAACCTGTGATCTCTATATATATATCCTCCAGACCAAGACAACTAACCTGTGATCTCTATATATATATATATATCCTCCAGACCAAGACAACTAACCTGTGATCTCTATATATATATATATCCTCCAGACCAAGACAACTAACCTGTGATCTCTATATATATATATATATATCCTCCAGACCAAGACAACTAACCTGTGATCTCTATATATATATATCCTCCAGACCAAGACAACTAACCTGTGATCTCTATATATATATATATATATATATATATATATATATCCTCCAGACCAAGACAACTAACCTGTGATCTCTATATATATCTATATATATATCATCCAGACCAAGACAACTAACCTGTGATCTCTATATATATATATCCTCTAGACCAAGACAACTAACCTGTGATATATATATATATATATCCTCCAGACCAAGACAACTAACCTGTGATCTCTATATATATATATCCTCCAGACCAAGACAACTAACCTGTGATCTCTCTATATATATATATCCTCCAGACCAAGACAACTAACCTGTGATCTCTATATATATATATCCTCCAGACCAAGACAACTAACCTGTGATCTCTATATATATATATATCCTCCAGACCAAGACAACTAACCTGTGGCAGTACCTGAGGAGGAGCGGCCTGTCGGTGCGTCAGGAGCTCTTCCTACCCAGGCTAGTCTTCCTCGCCCCAGACTGCCAGCTGGATGAAGAGTTGAGGAAGAGGAGGGAGCTGGTCTCCCACAGTCAAATAGATGAGTTCATCCGCTCCTTCAGAGAGGGCTATGTAGCCTGGATATCAGACGCCCTGACTCCTGCCTGGCTGTCTGGTGAGTGGAGGAGGCGTTGTGGGTTTTTGGGTCACAAATACCTTTTTTTTCTACTATTTTGTAAATAAAAATGGATGTGTTGGATAAGAAAATACTTTAAACTGTCATATTTCCCCAAAATATAGTGGAATAAGGGAGATTTTCAATATTTCTAAGCTAATCAATATTTACTACTGTTAGACTCGTCTGCCATTCATTGCTTGCTGTACTGCTGAAGGTAGACAGAGATGCACATTTGCATGCGTTTTAAGCGTTTTGTAAATCCTGTGTTTTTTTTTGTTGGTTTCCTCCATGTCCTGCAGGTCACCTGTCGTACCGTCAGATAGGGGAGCTGAAACAAGTGGTGAGGAAAATGGGGACCTGGGACCTGGTCAGACTACAGGGAGGAGAGCAGCTCAAGGTGGCTTTTACAACTTAATGGATATTAATATCTGCCATTTTGCAGACTCTTTTATCCTACACGTGTGTGTGTGTGTGTGTGTGTGTGTGTGTGTGTGTGTGTGTGTGTGTGTGTGTGTGTGTGTGTGTGTGTGTGTGTGTGTGTGTGTGTGTGTGTGTGTGTGTGTGTGTGTGTGTGTGTGTGTGTGTGTGTGTGTGTGTGTGTGTGTGTGTGTGTGTGTGTGTGTGTGCATTATAAATATGGGTGGCCCCGGGAATCGAACCCACATTCCGTGAGGTACCTGCGCTGTGCTCTACCAACTGAGTCACTCAGGACTCCCATAGCCTTGTATTTCTACATTTTATGATTAATAATCATTAATATTAAAAAATAATAATAAAGTAGGCTTCTTTCTAGTGCTGTACTGAAACCAAAAGACACTTTTTGTTTTACTGTGAAGTGTGTGTCATGAATTGTTTTAATTAAAGTTTGTCTGTACTTGGTTTGAAGGGAGACTTCCGGAGCTGTCCTTACATCGCTCTGAACCGCCAGGAGACTGACACCATGGAGTTCTTTAAGATCAAAACCCTGTCTGCTAATTCGCTGTGGGCTCTGCTGGGACACGCCCCTCAGGTTAGTGCACCCCGCCC
This sequence comes from Oncorhynchus gorbuscha, assembly GCF_021184085.1. NCBI lineage: Eukaryota > Metazoa > Chordata > Actinopteri > Salmoniformes > Salmonidae > Oncorhynchus > Oncorhynchus gorbuscha. Next base: position 21,942 of record NW_025746439.1, read on the forward strand.
CGCTGCCGTTGTCGTGACAACCAGTATTGAGCTGTGATTGGTTGATGCTGTTGTGATTCTGCTCACTGACTGAAAGACTCAACACAAGGGCTTAGAAAGAAGAGTGGCTTGCCTCTACAACTCCTTGGCCAGACTAGGATCTGAAAACGGGGACAGAGAAGAGTGAAAAGCGTTAGGGATTGGGGTTTTAGGGTTCCCGAGTGACTCAGTGGTCTAAGGCATCGCATCTCAGCGCTAGAGGCTTCACCACAGACCCTAGTTCGATCCCGGGTTGTATCACAACCGGCCATGATCGGGAATCCCATAGGGCGGCGCACAATTGGCTCAGCGTCGTCCGTGTATTTCCGGCTGCTCCAGTTGGCCTTTGTCCAAACCTGATTGCCACTCTGACCGAGTGCTCAGGAACCCTTACTGCTGTACTGCGATGGAACAGGAATTCAAATAGATTTAAAATATGGAATTCAGTTAAGCTCTACACCCCCAGTTAGGCTCTACACCCCCTTGTAAAGAGGATTAATGTATCCCAGTTAGGCTCTACACCCCCAGTTAGGCTCTACACCCCCTTGTAAAGAGGATTAATGTATCCCAGTTAGGCTCTACACCCCCAGTTAGGCTCTACACCCCCTTGTAAAGAGGATTAATGTATCCCAGTTAGGCTCTACACCCCCAGTTAGGCTCTACACCCCCTTGTAAAGAGGATTAATGTATCCCAGTTAGGCTCTACACCCCCAGTTAGGCTCTACACCCCCAGTTAGGCTCTACACCCCCAGTTAGGCTCTACACCCCTTGTAAAGGAGATTACTGTATCCCAGTTAGGCTCTACACCCCCAGTTAGGCTCTACGCCCCCAAAGACGAAAACGTCATTTTTTTTTTTGTAAATTGAAATTTGCTATCGTAAATGTTAGCAACACCTCCGCCTTTGCGGGATGCACGGGGGATATGGTCACTAGTGTAGCCAGGAGGTGAGGCCTCATTTAACACAGTAAATTCATCAGGCTTAAGCCATGTTTCAGTCAGGCCAATCACATCAAGATTATGATCAGTGATTAGTTCATTGACTATAATTGCCTTTGAAGTAAGGGATCTAACATTAAGTAGCCCTATTTTGAGATGTGAGGTATCATGATCTCTTTCAGTAATGACAGGAATGGAGGTGGTCTTTATCCTAGTGAGATTGCTAAGGCGAACACCGCCATGTTTAGTTTTGCCCAACCCAGGTCGAGGCACAGACACGGTCTCAATGGTGATAGCTGAGCTGTCTACACTAACTATGCTAGTGGCAGACTCCACTATGCTGGCAGGCTGGCTAATAGCCTGCTGCCTGGCCTGCACCCTATTTCATTGTGGAGCTAGAGGAGTTAGAGCCCTGTCTATGTTGGCAGATAAGATGAGAGCACCCCTCCAGCTAGGATGGAGTCCGTCACTCCTCAGCAGGTCAGGCTTGGTCCTGTTTGTGGGCGAGTCCCAGAAAGAGGGCCAATTATCTACAAATTCTATCTTTTGGGAGGGGCAGAAAACAGTTTTCAACCAGCGATTGAGTTGTGAGACTCTGCTGTAGAGCTCATCACTCCCCCTAACTGGGAGGGGGCCAGAGACAATTACTCGATGCCGACACATCTTTCTAGCTGATATGCACGCAGAAGCTATGTTGCGCTTGGTGATCTCTGACTGTTTCATCCTAACATCATTGGTGCCGACGTGGATAACAATATCTCTATACTCTCTACACTCGCCAGTTTTAGCTTTAGCCAGCACCATCTTCAGATTAGCCTTAACGTCGGTAGCCCTGCCCCGGGTAAACAGTGTATGATCGCTGGATGATTCGCTTTAAGTCTAATACTGCGGGTAATGGAGTCGCCAATGACTAGAGTTTTCAATTTGTCAGAGCTAATGGTGGGAAGCTTCGGCGTCTCAGACCCCGTAACGGGAGGAGTAGAGACCAGAGAAGACTCGGCCTCTGACACCGACCCGCTGCTTAATGGGGAGAACCGGTTGAAAGTTTCTGTCTGCTGAATGAGCGACACCGGTTGAGCGTTCCTACAGCATTTCCTTCCAGAAACCGTGAGAAAGTTGTCCGGCTGCGGGGACTGTGCCAGGGGATTTATACTACTATCTGTACTTACTGGTGGCACAGACGCTGTTTCATCCTTTCCTACACTGAAATTACCCTTGCCTAACGATTGCGTCTGAAGCTGGGCTTGCAGTACAGCTATCCTCGCCGTAAGGCGAGCACAGCGGCTGCAATTAGAAGGCATCATGTTAATGTTACTACTTAGCTTCGGCTGTTGGAGGTCCTGACGAATCGTGTCCAGATAAAGCGTCCGGAGTGAAAAAGTCGAGGAAAAAATAAATATATGAACGGTAATTAAAAAGTGAAACCCGTAAAGTTGTCAGGTAGCAAAATAGGTTGGCAACAAAACGCACAGCAATTTGAAAACAAGCCTGCAAGTTGCGACCGGAAATGACGTCTCAGAAGAGAACAAATCCCAGTTAGGGATTACACCCCCAGTTAGGCTCTACACCCCCTTGTGAAGTGGGTTAATGTACCCCAGTTAGGCTCTACACCCCCAGTTAGGCTCTACACCCCCTTGTGAAGTGGGTTAATGTATCCCAGTTAGGCTCTACACCCCCAGTTAGGCTCTACACCCCCAGTTAGGCTCTACACCCCCTTGTGAAGTGGGTTAATGTATCCCAGTTAGGCTCTACACCCCCGGTTAGGCTCTACACCCCCAATGTGCTTAATATTAGGGAAGTTGAGAAATAAATATAGTATGTCTAGCTGATGGGATCCTCCTCTTTTTAATAGAGGCCATCACTCGGTTTTCTCACGCAAGCCTATAGAAATGTTCCGCAACATGAGCTCATGGGCTCTCATGAAGTGTTTTGATTATGTTTTACACAACATTTGCATTGATGTCAGTGATTATAGGGACAATAGAGTGCTGAGTATCAGGCAGTTAGCCAGTTTGGTAGGTTACTAATGACCATCAGCAGCATCAGAGCTTGGAGAAGACTAATTACCGTGACTAAATGGTCACGTGAAATTTGACTGCCTTCATGACTCGTGACCGCCGGTAATACGGTCACCGCAACAGTCCTAGTCAAGGGTACACATTGATCCGAGGTCCCACCATACTGGGTCCAGTGACACAACATTGATCATAGGTCCCACTATTCTGGGTCCAGTGACACAACATTGATTCGAGGTGCCACCATACTGGGGAAGGCTTCCTTAAGGCTTCCATTACAGATGTAGCCTACACCCATCTCTAGAGCCACTGACCCAGACACACACGCTGTACGAGGCCCTACCAGCCCTTCCACTCGATCCAGTCATCAGTCTCCAGCAGACCCGAGCCCCGGACCCTAGCCCAGAGCCCCGGACCCTAGCCCAGAGCCCCGGACCCTAGCCCAGAGCCCCGGACCCTAGCCCAGAGCCCCGGACCCTAGCCCAGAGCCCAGGACCCGAGCCCAGAGCCCAGGACCCAGGACCCTAGCCCAGAGCCCAGGACCCTAGCCCAGAGCCCAGGACCCTAGCCCAGAGCCCGGGACCCTAGCCCAGAGCCCGGGACCCGAGCCCAGGACCCGAGCCCAGAGCCCAGGACCCTACCCCAGGACCCTAGCCCTGCCCAGGACCCTACCCCAGGACCCTAGCCCAGAGCCCAGGACCCTACCCCAGGACCCTAGCCCAGAGCCCAGGACCCTACCCCAGGACCCTAGCCCTGCCCAGGGGACTCGCTGTGTTACAACATATTATATTATTAAATGGAGGCTGAATGGCCCTCCATCATAAGGCAAACCACCTTACACACACACACACACACACACACACACACACACACACACACACACACACACACACACACACACACACACCATCTATATCTCACAAAGAAACATGCCAGTCTTCTGATAGATATCCATGACTGTATGCCGGGAGGAAGGCCTCCTGCCCTGTGTTACGCCTGTCTTGCTTACTGGGCATTGTGAGGCATCCGGGACCTTTCTCTGCTCCACTCAGAGACTGGGTGACGAGGCACCTTGTTCCTGTCATAATATACAGCGGTGGATCTGGTCCATGATGTTTCTCACAGCTGGTCTTGTTACAGAGACACTTAGGACATTTCCTCTCATGTAAGAAATTCAGTATTTCGAACATTTTCAGTGATTATTTATTTATATACAGCAAATCAAATCAAATGTATTTATATAGCCGTTCGTACATCAGCTGATATCTCAAAGTGCTGTACAGAAACCCAGCCTAAAACCCAAAACAGCAAGCAATGCAGGTGTAGAAGCACGGTGGCTAGGAAAAACTCCCTAGAAAGGCCAGAACTCTAGGAAGAAACCTAGAGGAACCAGACTATGAGGGGTGGCCAGTCCTCTTCTGGCTGTGCTGTGTAGAGAGGAACCAGGCTATGAGGGGTGGCCAGTCCTCTTCTGTCTGTGCTGGGTAGAGAGGAACCAGGCTATGAGGGGTGGCCAGTCCTCTTCTGGCTGTGCTGGGTAGAGAGGAACCAGGCTATGTGGGGTGGCCAGTCCTCTTCTGGCTGTGCAGGGTGGAGATTATAACAGAACATGGCCAAGATGTTCAAATGTTCATAAATGACCAGCATGGTCGAACAGCACCAGTCAAAAGTTTGGACACACCTACTCATTCAAGGGTTTTTCTTTATTTTTTACTATTTTCTACATTGTAGAATAATAGTGAAGACTCCATTTTTTCAGGCACATGATTGTATCTCTTCAAATATAATATTAACAGCGTAGAGCGTTGGGCTACACATGATAATATATTATATAAATGACTAGATTTTCCATTTGGGAACCTCCATGCTACCAATTTTAATTATACAGTCAGAATTATACAGTCAGTATCTTCATTTGTCAACAGGTTTGGACCCAAAACTCAGACACGGTTGTCGGACCCTCTAAGGCTGGCAGGTCTTTGATTACATAGCCATGGAGGAAAACTCGCCTCCCTGCGGACCTGGCATCCTTTCACTCCCTCCTCTCTACATTATCCTCCTCTGTCTCTGCTGCTAAAGCCACTTTCTACCACGCTAAATTCCAAGCATCTGCCTCTAACCCTAGGAAGCTCTTTGCCACCTTCTCCTCCCTCCTGAATCCTCCGCCCCCTCCCCCCCCTCCTCCCTCTCTGCAGATGACTTCGTCAACCATTTTGAAAAGAAGGTCGACGACATCCGATCCTCGTTTGCTAAGTCAAACGACACCGCTGGTTCTGCTCACACTGCCCTACCCTGTGCTCTGACCTCTTTCTCCCCTCTCTCTCCAGATGAAATCTCGCGTCTTGTGACGGCCGGCCGCCCAACAACCTGCCCGCTTGACCCTATCCTCCTCTCTTCTCCAGACCATTTCCGGAGACCTTCTCCCTTACCTCACCTCGCTCATCAACTCATCCCTGACCGCTGGCTACGTCCCTTCCGTCTTCAAGAGAGCGAGAGTTGCACCCCTTCTGAAAAAACCTACACTCGATTCCTTCCGATGTCAACAATTACAGACCAGTATCCCTTCTTTCTTTTCTCTCCAAAACTCTTGAACGTGCCGTCCTTGGCCAGCTCTCCCGCTATCTCTCTCTGAATGACCTTCTTGATCCAAATCAGTCAGGTTTCAAGACTAGTCATTCAACTGAGACTGCTCTCCTCTGTATCACGGAGGCGCTCCGCACTGCTAAAGCTAACTCTCTCTCCTCTGCTCTCATCCTTCTAGATCTATCGGCTGCCTTCGATACTGTGAACCATCAGATCCTCCTCTCCACCCTCTCCGAGTTGGGCATCTCCGGCGCGGCCCACGCTTGGATTGCGTCCTACCTGACAGGTCGCTCCTACCAGGTGGCGTGGCGAGAATCTGTCTCCTCACCACGCGCTCTCACCACTGGTGTCCCCCAGGGCTCTGTTCTTGGCCCTCTCCTATTCTCGCTATACACCAAGTCACTTGGCTCTGTCATAACCTCACATGGTCTCTCTTATCATTGCTATGCAGACGACACACAATTAATCTTCTCCTTTCCCCCTTCTGATGACCAGGTGGCGAATCGCATCTCTGCATGTCTGGCAGACATATCAGTGTGGATGACGGATCACCACCTCAAGCTGAACCTCGGCAAGACGGAGCTGCTCTTCCTCCCGGGGAAGGACTGCCCGTTCCATGATCTCGCCATCACGGTTGACAACTCCATTGTGTCCTCCTCCCAGAGCGCCAAGAACCTTGGCGTGATCCTGGACAACACCCTGTCGTTCTCAACCAACATCAAGGCGGTGGCCCGTTCCTGTAGGTTCATGCTCTACAACATCCGCAGAGTACGACCCTGCCTCACACAGGAAGCGGCGCAGGTCCTAATCCAGGCACTTGTCATCTCCCGTCTGGATTACTGCAACTCTCTGTTGGCTGGGCTCCCTGCCTGTGCCATTAAACCCCTTCAACTCATCCAGAACGCCGCAGCCCGTCTGGTGTTCAACCTTCCCAAGTTCTCTCACGTCACCCCGCTCCTCCGTTCTCTCCACTGGCTTCCAGTTGAAGCTCGCATCCGCTACAAGCAGACCATGGTGCTTGCCTACGGAGCTGTGAGGGGAACGGCACCTCAGTACCTCCAGGCTCTGATCAGGCCCTACACCCAAACAAGGGCACTGCGTTCATCCACCTCTGGCCTGCTCGCCTCCCTACCACTGAGGAAGTACAGCTCCCGCTCAGCCCAGTCAAAACTGTTCGCTGCCCTGGCCCCCCAATGGTGGAACAAACTCCCTCACGACGCCAGGACAGCGGAGTCAATCACCACCTTCCGGAGACACCTGAAACCCCACCTCTTTAAGGAATACCTAGGATAGGATAAGTAATCCCTCTCACCCCACCCCCCCTAAGTCTTAGATGCACTATTGTTAAGTGACTGTCCCACTGGATGTCATAAGGTGAATGCACCAATTTGTAAGTCGCTCTGGATAAGAGCGTCTGCTAAATGACTTAAATGTAATGTAATGATGGCTCCGATACGACGTCACCTGCCACCTAATTACGCTGCTGTTTGGGTAGAAGGAATAGACGGCACCAGGTTTGTTTATTAGATCAGACCGTAGCAAAACATTTTAAAGACGCCTACGTACAAAGGAAAACTAAAATACCAAGGAGGATAATGCCTCGGTTTTCTTTACTTGACAACATTACCACAGTCGGTAAGGGACTCTGTGTATTTTCTATGGGTTCTGGTGAGGACATTGGAGAAGGCAAGGAACCATCAGACTCCAGTATGATTGAGTGCAGCGGGCTGTAATGGACTAAATGATGGTTTATATTCGTAGCCCTCTGTTCTCGGGTCGTGTGTGTCCTCTCACTCAGTTGTACTGGTCGGGGCTAGTGTAACAGTATAACTTTAGACCGTCCCCTCGCCCCATACCCGGGCGCGAACCAGGGGCCCTCTGCACACATCAACAACAGTCACCCACGAAGCATCGTTACCCATCGCTCCACAGAAGCCGCTGCCCTTGTAGAGCAAAAGGGAACAACCACTTCAAGGTCTCAGGGCAAGTGACGTCACCGATTTTGAAACCCTATTTAGCGCGCACCGCGAACTAAGCTAGCCGTTTCACATCCGTTACAAAAGAGTTTTTGAAGGCAGTGCTTCTTGTCTTCACCTCTAGTTAAAAGTGCGATGGTGCATCTCTGCTTCCAGCTCCTAAGCAACTTTGCAGTTTTTGTGTTTTATTTCTACAAGCATTTCGCTACACCTGCAATAGCAAAAAAAGATGTATGTAACCAATAGCATTTGATTATGGCACATCTAGGTCTGCAATTAGTCATTTAGCAGACTCTCCAATTCAGAGCCACACAGTAGTTAGCTAGGTGGGACGACCACGCGTCACTGTAGTTAGCTAGGTGGGACGACCACGCGTCACTGTAGTTAGCTAGGTGGGACGACCACGCGTCACTGTAGTTAGCTAGGTGGGACGACCACGCGTCACTGTAGTTAGCTAGGTGGGACGACCACGCGTCACTGTAGTTAGCTAGGTGGGACGACCACGCGTCACTGTAGTTAGCTAGGTGGGACGACCACGTGTCACTGTATGTATTTAGCTAGCTGGGATGACCACGCGTCACTATTTAGCTAGGTGGGACGACCACGCGTCACTGTATGTAGTTAGCTAGGTGGGACGACCACGCGTCACTGTATGTAGTTAGCTAGGTGGGACGACCACGCGTCACTGTATGTAGTTAGCTAGGTGGGACGACCACGCGTCACTGTATGTAGTTAGCTAGGTGGGACGACCACGCGTCACTGTATGTAGTTAGCTAGGTGGGACGACCACGCGTCACTATTTAGCTAGGTGGGACGACCACGCGTCACTGTAATTAGCTAGGTGAGACGACCACGTCTCACTGTAGTTAGCTAGGTGAGACGACCACGTCTCACTGTAGTTAGCTAGGTGGGACGACCACGCGTCACTGTAGTTAGCTAGGTGGGACGACCACGCGTCACTGTAGTTAGCTAGGTGGGACGACCACGCGTCACTGTAGTTAGCTAGGTGGGACGACCACGCGTCACTGTAGTTAGCTAGGTGGGACGACCACGCGTCACTGTAGTTAGCTAGGTGGGACGACCACGCGTCACTGTAGTTAGCTAGGTGGGACGACCACGCGTCACTGTAGTTAGCTAGGTGGGACGACCACGCGTCACTGTAGTTAGCTAGGTGGGACGACCACGCGTCACTGTAGTTAGCTAGGTGGGACGACCACGCGTCACTGTAGTTAGCTAGGTGGGACGACCACGCGTCACTGTAGTTAGCTAGGTGGGACGACCACGCGTCACTGTAGTTAGCTAGGTGGGACGACCACGCGTCCTGACCTTGCTCTAGAGTATTTGTTCTTCATAGAAGACATTGCCTACCTACTCCTCCTTGTCCTTCTATTGGCCAGGTCCTACTGTGTTCTCCCATCATGAGCATCCCAAGGGGAGACTTTGGCTCAGGGAGCTCCAGACAGAGATTCGGTAGGGTCAGTGACGTAGCGGTAGGTTCGGTGGTCAGGGTCACGGCCGGTGGCGGTAGGTTCGGTGGTCAGGGTCACGGCCGGTGGCGGTAGGTTTGTCTTCTCACTGGGGTCGTTACCTCAGGTCCTGGAGATTACATTTGTCCTGGGGCCGTTATCTCACTGGGGCCGTTATCTCAGGTCCTGGAGATTACAGCTGTCCTGTGGCCGTTACCTCAGGTCCTGGAGATTACAGCTGTCCTGTGGCCGTTACCTCACTGGGGCCGTTACCTCACTGGGGCCGTTACCTCACTGGGGCCGTTACCTCACTGGGGCCGTTACCTCACTGGGGCCGTTATCTCAGGTCCTGGAGATTACAGCTGTCCTGTGGCCTTTACCTCACTGGGGCCGTTATCTCAGGTCCTGGAGATTACATTTGTCCTGTGGCCGTTACCTCACTGGGGCCGTTATCTCAGGTCCTGGAGATTACATTTGTCCTGTGGCCGTTACCTCAGGTTGTCTTCTGTTTTAAGTTTGATAGCAGCCCAATTTGTTTTGCACTTTCCTCATTTGGAAAAGTTTTCTGAAGAATGTGTTTGGTCCAGTAATAAAACACAAAGCATTTTTTATTTTTTTCAACAGATGAAAATTGTGGTGAAAATTACCATCGGTTTCAGATTTATTTTCTTCCCATAATTGGAAAAAAGCTCTTCAAAGAAGAGCCAGTGATTTTTGAAATAATTATCTCCAGTGTGTATAGAAACCCCTCGCAGAGTGTGTAGGAGTCCTCTGAGCTTGTGCAATTACACAAGGACAAGTGCTGCAGAGTCCCAGGTGTCTGTTCTTCGCTATAGCAGTGTAGCACAGCGGCACTGTACCCACTCACAGAGCACCAGACCGGCGACGAACGCTACCCTTTTTTTATGTAACGGTGGCTAATTAAACTCTGTCGTTCTATTATCTCTGTCGTTCTATTATCTCTGCTGAGCGCCGAGCCACGGTGAAGAGTAAGGTCGGAGAGATCCCGTGTCCGTCTGTATTGAAGATAACTCAATAGGCCCGGTGGATGTTATTCATCTGTCTACTGTGTATTCAGTCCATCCAGGCCCCCTTCTCCTCCTTGTAGGACGATGCCATCATTCTCAAGCCCTCTTTTTGTTCATTGGGTGAAACATTAACATGTAGAAATCCATGTTTTAGATCTAACACAATAATATATTATTATTATATTATTATATTATTATTATTATTATATTATTGTTAGAAGAGGAGGACGTCTGCAGTTGTAGTCAGAATTTACTATTAATATATTTGAATACGTTTTTTTTTTTTTAAATGCTGTCAATTCTGTTTTTTTAACCTTTTTATTTAACGAGGCAAGTCTCTTAAGAACAAATTCTTATTTACAATGACGGCCTATCGGGGAACGGTGGGTTAACTGCCTTGTTCAGGTGCAGAAACCACTAGGCTACCTCCTACCCACTGTCCAGGGGCCCCAGGTCTATCATATCCTACCCACTGTCCAGGGGCCACAGGTCTATCATATTCTACCCACTGTCTAGGGGCCACAGGTCTATCACATCCTACCCACTGTCCAGGGGCCACAGGTCTGTATCATATCCTACCCACTGTCCAGGGGCCACAGGTCTATCATATTCTACCCACTGTCCAGGGGCCGCAGGTCTATCATATTCTACCCACTGTCTAGGGGCCGCAGGTCTGTATCTTATCCTACCCACTGTCCAGGGGCCACAGGTCTATCATATTCTACCCACTGTCTAGGGGCCACAGGTCTATCATATTCTACCCACTGTCCAGGGGCCGCAGGTCTATCATATTCTACCCACTGTCCAGGGGCCATGGGTCTGTATCACATCCTACCCACTGTCCAGGGGCCACAGGTCTGGATCACATCTTACCCACTGTCTAGGGGCCACAGGTCTGTATCACATCCTACCCACTGTCCAGGGGCCAGAGGTCTGTATTATATCCTACCCACTGTCCAAGGGCCACAGGTCTGTATCACATCCTACCCACTGTCCATGGGCCACAGGTCTGTATCACATCCTACCCACTGTCCAGGGGCCACAGGTCTGTATCATATCCTACCCACTGTCCAGGGGCCACAGGTCTGTGTCATATCCTAGTCAGTCTAACCACTAGGCTACCCCCCCCCCCCTCTAACCACTAGGTGTGTATCATATCCTACCCACTGTCCAGGGGCCACAGGTCTGTATTATATCCTACCCACTGTCCTGGGGCCACAGGTCTGTATTATATCCTAGTCAGTCTAACCACTAGGCTACCCCCCCCCTCTAACCACTAGGTGTGTATCATATCCTACCCACTGTCCAGGGGCCACAGGTCTGTATTATATCCTACCCACTGTCCTGGGGCCACAGGTCTGTATTATATCCTACCCACTGTCCAGGGGCCACAGGTCTGTATTATATCCTACCCACTGTCCTGGGGCCACAGGTCTGTATCATATATCCTACCCACTGTCCTGGAGTCACAGGCCTGTATTATATCCTATCCACTGTCCAGGGGCCACAGTCACTAAAGCACTCGGTGTATTGTAACGTTCTGTTATTGCTCTGAGTTGATGATGTCATCCCCGCAGTTGATTTCTCCATTGTCTGTCTATGCGATCTAGTAGTGCTAGGTTACGACTGGCTCCCAAAATGCCACCCTAATACCTAATGGGTCCTGGTCAGAAGTAGTGCACTGAATAGGGTGCGGTGTGGGACACACGGCCTAGATTCTAATTCAGAACCCTGTTCCCATCTGTTATGTTGAATCCCCACATAAACCAGTTAACAGACACTTTGGCCCATTTCTTTTTTGTGTGTGTCTGTTGTCTCGATAAGCAGCCGTTAATAATGCTCAGCATCAATATGCTCTTTTTAAACCCCATTTTGCTTTAGTTAATGGAGTCACGGAGAGGCGGTCAGTGAATGCTCTGGGGGTTAATGACATTAAGACATGTTTGTAAAGGGCTAAATTAAATCACTCGTAGATTGTAGCTCCGTCAAGTCATGCCAGACAACCAGACAACCCCATTGAAGAAAGAGAACGGGGGAGAGCGAGAGAGGGGGGAGAGATTCCTACTCTAACCTCCTCGCAGCAAATGCACTTATGTTGTAGGGACATAAAGTAAGTGGGTCTGGGACGTGAATGGAGCTAAATGGTTATTGGTGCTAGCTGGGTCTCTACTGGCTTCCGGCTGGTCCTGTTGTCCCTGTTGCTTCATCGGTTTACGCTGCTGCTGCTACCCTATACATATCTACCTCCATCACTCCAGTATCCCTGTCCCCTTCCCCCTATACATATCCATCACTACAGTATCCCTGTCCCCTTCCCCCTATACATATCTACCTCCATCACTACAGTATCCCTGTCCCCTTCCCCCTATACATATCCATCACTACAGTATCCCTGTCTCCTTACCCCTATACATATCCATCACTACAGTATCCCTGTCCCCTTCCCCCTATACATATCTACCTCCATCACTCCAGTATCCCTGTCCCCTTCCCCCTATACATATCCATCACTACAGTATCCCTGGCCCCTTCCCCCTATACATATCCATCACTCCAGTATCCCTGTCCCCTTCACCCTATACATATCTACCTCCATCACTACAGTATCCCTGTCCCCTTCCCCCTATACATATCCATCACTACAGTATCCCTGTCCCCTTCCCCCTATACATATCTACCTCCATCACTACAGTATCCCTGTCCCCTTCCCCCTATACATATCCATCACTACAGTATCCCTGTCCCCTTCCCCCTATACATATCCATCACTACAGTATCCCTGTCCCCTTCCCCCTATACATATCCATCACTACAGTATCCCTGTCTCCTTCCCCCTATACATATCCATCACTACAGTATCCCTGTCCCCTTCCCCCTATACATATCCATCACTACAGTATCCCTGTCCCCTTCCCCTATACATATCCATCACTACAGTATCCCTGTCCCCTTCCCCCTATACATATCCATCACTACAGTATCCCTGTCCCCTTCCCCCTATACATATCTACCTCCATCACTACAGTATCCCTGTCCCCTTCCCCCTATACATATCTACCTCCATCACTACAGTATCCCTGTCCCTTCCCCTATACATATCCATCACTACAGTATCCCTGTCCCCTTCCCCCTATACATATCTACCTCCATCACTCCAGTATCCCTGTCTCCTTCCCCCTATACATATCCATCACTACAGTATCCCTGTCCCCTTCCCCCTATACATATCTACCTCCATCACTACAGTATCCCTGTCCCCTTCCCCCTATACATATCTACCTCCATCACTACAGTATCCCTGTCCCCTTCCCCCTATACATACCTCCATCACTACAGTATCCCTGTCCCCTTCCCCTATACATATCTACCTCCATCACTACAGTATCCCTGTCCCCTTCCCCCTATACATATCCATCACTACAGTATCCCTGTCCCCTTCCCCCTATACATATCCATCACTACAGTATCCCTGTCCCCTTCCCCTATACATATCCATCACTACAGTATCCCTGTCCCCTTCCCCCTATACATATCCATCACTACAGTATCCCTGTCCCCTTCCCCTATACATATCCATCACTACAGTATCCCTGTCCCCTTCCCCCTATACATATCCATCACTACAGTATCCCTGTCCCCTTCCCCCTATACATATCCATCACTACAGTATCCCTGTCCCTTCCCCTATACATATCCATCACTACAGTATCCCTGTCCCCTTCCCCCTATACATATCCATCACTACAGTATCCCTGTCCCCTTCCCCCTATACATATCCATCACTACAGTATCCCTGTCTCCTTCCCCCTATACATATCCATCACTACAGTATCCCTGTCTCCTTCCCCTATACATATCTACCTCCATCACTCCAGTATCCCTGTCCCCTTCCCCCTATACATATCTACCTCCATCACTCCAGTATCCCTGTCTCCTTCCCCCTATCATATCCATCACTACAGTATCCCTGTCCCCTTCCCCTATACATATCCATCACTACAGTATCCCTGTCTCCTTCCCCTATACATATCCATCACTCCAGTATCCCTGTCCCCTTCCCCTATACATATCCATCACTACAGTATCCCTGTCCCCTTCCCCCTATACATATCCATCACTACAGTATCCCTGTCCCCTTCCCCTATACATATCCATCACTACAGTATCCCTGTCCCCTTCCCCCTATACATATCTACCTCCATCACTACAGTATCCCTGTCCCCTTCCCCCTATACATATCTACCTCCATCACTACAGTATCCCTGTCCCCTTCCCCCTATACATATCTACCTCCATCACTACAGTATCCCTGTCCCCTTCCCCCTATACATATCCATCACTACAGTATCCCTGTCCCCTTCCCCCTATACATATCCATCACTACAGTATCCCTGTCCCCTTCCCCCTATACATATCTACCTCCATCACTACAGTATCCCTGTCCCCTTCCCCCTATACATATCCATCACTACAGTATCCCTGTCCCCTTCCCCCTATACATATCCATCACTACAGTATCCCTGTCCCCTTCCCCCTATACATATCCATCACTACAGTATCCCTGTCCCCTTCCCCTATACATATCCATCACTACAGTATCCCTGTCCCCTTCCCCCTATACATATCCATCACTACAGTATCCCTGTCCCCTTCCCCCTATACATATCCATCACTACAGTATCCCTGTCTCCTTCCCCCTATACATATCCATCACTACAGTATCCCTGTCTCCTTACCCCTATACATATCTACCTCCATCACTCCAGTATCCCTGTCCCCTTCCCCCTATACATATCTACCTCCATCACTCCAGTATCCCTGTCTCCTTCCCCTATACATATCCATCACTACAGTATCCCTGTCCCCTTCCCCCTATACATATCCATCACTACAGTATCCCTGTCCCCTTCCCCTATACATATCCATCACTCCAGTATCCCTGTCCCCTTCCCCTATACATATCCATCACTACAGTATCCCTGTCCCCTTCCCCCTATACATATCTACCTCCATCACTACAGTATCCCTGTCCCCTTCCCCTATACATATCCATCACTCCAGTATCCCTGTCCCCTTCCCCCTATACATATCTACCTCCATCACTACAGTATCCCTGTACCCTTCCCCTATACATATCTACCTCCATCACTACAGTATCCCTGTCCCCTTCCCCCTATACATATCCATCACTACAGTATCCCTGTCCCCTTCCCCCTATACATATCCATCACTACAGTATCCCTGTCTCCTTCCCCCCTATACATATCTACCTCCATCACTACAGTATCCCTGTCCCCTTCCCCCTATACATATCCATCACTACAGTATCCCTGTCTCCTTCCCCCTATACATATCTACCTCCATCACTACAGTATCCCTGTCCCCTTCCCCCTATACATATCTACCTCCATCACTACAGTATCCCTGTACCCTTCCCCTATACATATCTACCTCCATCACTACAGTATCCCTGTCTCCTTCCCCCTATACATATCCATCACTACAGTATCCCTGTCTCCTTCCCCTATACATATCCATCACTACAGTATCCCTGTCCCCTTCCCCCTATACATATCCATCACTACAGTATCCCTGTCCCTTTCCCCCTATACATATCTACCTCCATCACTCCAGTATCCCTGTCTCCTTACCCCTATACATATCCATCACTACAGTATCCCTGTCTCCTTACCCCTATACATATCCATCACTACAGTATCCCTGTCTCCTTCCCCCTATACATATCCATCACTACAGTATCCCTGTCCCCTTCCCCCTATACATATCTACCTCCATCACTACAGTATCCCTGTCCCCTTCCCCCTATACATATCTACCTCCATCACTCCAGTATCCCTGTCCCCTTCCCCCTATACATATCCATCACTACAGTATCCCTGTCCCCTTCCCCCTATACATATCCATCACTACAGTATCCCTGTCCCCTTCCCCCTATACATATCCATCACTACAGTATCCCTGTCCCCTTCCCCCTATACATATCCATCACTACAGTATCCCTGTCCCCTTCCCCTATACATATCCATCACTACAGTATCCCTGTCCCCTTCCCCCTATACATATCCATCACTACAGTATCCCTGTCCCCTTCCCCTATACATATCCATCACTACAGTATCCCTGTCCCCTTCCCCCTATACATATCCATCACTACAGTATCCCTGTCCCCTTCCCCCTATACATATCCATCACTACAGTATCCCTGTCTCCTTCCCCCTATACATATCTACCTCCATCACTACAGTATCCCTGTCTCCTTCCCCTATACATATCCATCACTACAGTATCCCTGTCCCCTTCCCCCTATACATATCTACCTCCATCACTACAGTATCCCTGTCTCCTTCCCCCTATACATATCCATCACTCCAGTATCCCTGTCCCCTTCCCCCTATACATATCCATCACTACAGTATCCCTGTCTCCTTACCCCTATACATATCTACCTCCATCACTCCAGTATCCCTGTCCCCTTCCCCCTATACATATCTACCTCCATCACTCCAGTATCCCTGTCTCCTTCCCCCTATACATATCCATCACTCCAGTATCCCTGTCCCCTTCCCCCTATACATATCCATCACTACAGTATCCCTGTCCCCTTCCCCCTATACATATCCATCACTCCAGTATCCCTGTCCCCTTCCCCCTATACATATCTACCTCCATCACTACAGTATCCCTGTACCCTTCCCCCTATACATATATACCTCCATCACTCCAGTATCCCTGTCCCCTTCCCCTATACATATCCATCACTACAGTATCCCTGTCCCCTTCCCCTATACATATCCATCACTACAGTATCCCTGTCCCCTTCCCCCTATACATATCTACCTCCATCACTACAGTATCCCTGTCCCCTTCCCCCTATACATATCCATCACTCCAGTATCCCTGTCTCCTTCCCCCTATACATATCTACCTCCATCACTACAGTATCCCTGTCCCCTTCCCCCTATACATATCTACCTCCATCACTACAGTATCCCTGTCTCCTTCCCCTATACATATCCATCACTACAGTATCCCTGTCTCCTTCCCCCTATACATATCCATCACTACAGTATCCCTGTACCCTTCCCCCTATACATATCCATCACTCCGGTATCCCTGTCCCCTTCCCCTATACATATCCATCACTCCAGTATCCCTGTCCCCTTCCCCCTATACATATCCATCACTACAGTATCCCTGGCCCCTTCCCCCTATACATATCCATCACTCCAGTATCCCTGTCCCCTTACCCCTATACATATCTACCTCCATCACTACAGTATCCCTGTCCCCTTCCCCCTATACATATCTACCTCCATCACTACAGTATCCCTGTCTCCTTCCCCCTATACATATCTACCTCCATCACTACAGTATCCCTGTCCCCTTCCCCCTATACATATCCATCACTACAGTATCCCTGTCCCCTTCCCCCTATACATATCCATCACTACAGTATCCCTGTCTCCTTACCCCTATACATATCTACCTCCATCACTACAGTATCCCTGTCCCCTTCCCCCTATACATATCTACCTCCATCACTCCAGTATCCCTGTACATTGTTAATATGGTACTGACCCTGTATATAGTCACCTTACCCCTATACATATCTACCTCCATCACTACAGTATCCCTGTCCCCTTCCCCCTATACATATCTACCTCCATCACTCCAGTATCCCTGTACATTGTTAGTATGGTACTGACCCTGTATATAGTCACCTTACCCCTATACATATCTACCTCCATCACTCCAGTATCCCTGTACATTGTTAGTATGGTACTGACCCTGTATATAGTCACCTTCCCCCTATACATATCTACCTCCATCACTCCAGTATCCCTGTCCCCTTCCCCCTATACATATCTACCTCCATCACTCCAGTATCCCTGTCCCCTTCCCCCTATACATATCTACCTCCATCACTACAGTATCCCTGTCTCCTTCCCCCTATACATATCTACCTCCATCACTACAGTATCCCTGTCCCCTTCCCCCTATACATATCTACCTCCATCACTCCAGTATCCCTGTCCCCTTCCCCCTATACATATCTACCTCCATCACTACAGTATCCCTGTCTCCTTCCCCCTATACATATCTACCTCCATCACTACAGTATCCCTGTCTTCTTACCCCTATACATATCCATCACTACAGTATCCCTGTCCCCTTCCCCCTATACATATCTACCTCCATCACTCCAGTAACCCTGTCTCCTTCCCCCTATACATATCTACCTCCATCACTCCAGTATCCCTGTCCCCTTCCCCTATACATATCCATCACTACAGTATCCCTGTCCCCTTCCCCCTATACATATCTACCTCCATCACTCCAGTAACCCTGTCTCCTTCCCCCTATACATATCTACCTCAATCACTCCAGTAACCCTGTCTCCTTCCCCCTATACATATCTACCTCCATCACTCCAGTATCCCTGTCCCCTTCCCCCTATACATATCTACCTCCATCACTACAGTATCCCTGTCTCCTTACCCCTATACATATCCATCACTACAGTATCCCTGTCCCCTTCCCCCTATACATATCTACCTCCATCACTCCAGTAACCCTGTCTCCTTCCCCTATACATATCTACCTCCATCACTCCAGTATCCCTGTCCCCTTCCCCCTATACATATCTACCTCCATCACTACAGTATCCCTGTCTCCTTACCCCTATACATATCCATCACTCCAGTATCCCTGTCCCCTTCCCCTATACATATCTACCTCCATCACTACAGTATCCCTGTCTCCTTACCCCTATACATATCTACCTCCATCACTCCAGTATCCCTGTCCCCTTCCCCCTATACATATCTACCTCCATCACTCCAGTATCCCTGTCCCCTTCCCCCTATACATATCTACCTCCATCACTACAGTATCCCTGTCTCCTTCCCCCTATACATATCTACCTCCATCACTACAGTATCCCTGTCTCCTTCCCCCTATACATATCTACCTCCATCACTACAGTATCCCTGTCTCCTTCCCCCTATACATATCCATCACTACAGTATCCCTGTCTCCTTACCCCTATACATATCCATCACTACAGTATCCCTGTCCCCTTCCCCCTATACATATCTACCTCCATCACTCCAGTAACCCTGTCTCCTTCCCCCTATACATATCTACCTCCATCGCTACAGTATCCCTGTACATTGTTAATATGGTACTGAACCTGTATATATAGTAGTTGATAGAAACTGGGGTTCAGGCTGGGAGACGGACGGTGCAGATAGAAACTGGGGTTCAGGCTGGGAGACGGACGGTGCAGATAGAAGCTGGGGTTCAGGCTGGGAGACGGACGGTGCAGATAGAAACTGGGGTTCAGGCTGGGAGACGGACGGTGCAGATAGAAACTGGGGTTCAGGCTGGGAGACGGACGGTGCAGATAGAAACTGGGGTTCAGGCTGGGAGACGGACGGTGCAGATAGAAGCTGGGGTTCAGGCTGGGAGACGGACGGTGCAGATAGAAGCTGGGGTTCAGACTGGGAGACGGACGGTGCAGATAGAAACTGGGGTTCAGGCTGGGAGACGGACGGTGCAGATAGAAGCTGGGGTTCAGGCTGGGAGACGGACGGTGCAGATAGAAACTGGGGTTCAGGCTGGGAGACGGACGGTGCAGATAGAAACTGGGGTTCAGGCTGGGAGACGGACGGTGCAGATAGAAACTGGGGTTCAGGCTGGGAGACGGACGGTGCAGATAGAAGCTGGGGTTCAGGCTGGGAGACGGACGGTGCAGATAGAAGCTGGGGTTCAGACTGGGAGACGGACGGTGCAGATAGAAACTGGGGTTCAGGCTGGGAGACGGACGGTGCAGATAGAAACTGGGGTTCAGGCTGGGAGACGGACGGTGCAGATAGAAACTGGGGTTCAGGCTGGGAGACGGACGGTGCAGATAGAAACTGGGGTTCAGGCTGGGAGACGGACGGTGCAGATAGAAGCTGGGAGACGGACGGTGCAGATAGAAGCTGGGGTTCAGGCTGGGAGACGGACGGTGCAGATAGAAGCTGGGGTTCAGGCTGGGAGACGGACGGTGCAGATAGAAGCTGGGGTTCAGGCTGGGAGACGGACGGTGCAGATAGAAGCTGGGGTTCAGGCTGGGAGACGGACGGTGCAGATATGAAAACCACACCACAAATGGAAGTACAAAAAAACGAAATGTGTTCAATCAGTTAAACAACATATTAATTATACACGATATACTCAGCATGTTTTATGTGAGAGTTACGCTACATGGAGGAGATTACTGATTACCCTGATTACCCAGGCTTCATGGAGGAGATTACTGATTACCCTGATTACCCAGGCTTCATGGAGGAGATTACTGATTACCCTGATTACCCAGGCTACATGGAGGAGATTACTGATTACCCTGATTACCCAGGCTTCATGGAGGAGATTACTGATTACCCTGATTACCCAGGCTACATGGAGGAGATTACTGATTACCCTGATTACCCAGGCTACATGGAGGAGATTACTGATTACCCTGATTACCCAGGCTTCATGGAGATTACTGATTACCCTGATTACCCAGGCTTCATGGAGGAGATTACTGATTACCCTGATTACCCAGGCTACATGGAGGAGATTACTGATTACCCTGATTACCCAGGCTACATGGAGGAGATTACTGATTACCCTGATTACCCAGGCTTCATGGAGGAGATTACTGATTACCCTGATTACCCAGGCTTCATGGAGGAGATTACTGATTACCCTGATTACCCAGGCTACATGGAGGAGATTACTGATTACCCTGATTACCCAGGCTTCATGGAGGAGATTACTGATTACCCTGATTACCCAGGCTACATGGAGGAGATTACTGATTACCCTGATTACCCAGGCTTCATGGAGGAGATTACTGATTACCCTGATTACCCAGGCTACATGGAGGAGATTACTGATTACCCTGATTACCCAGGCTTCATGGAGATTACTGATTACCCTGATTACCCAGGCTACATGGAGGAGATTACTGATTACCCTGATTACCCAGGCTTCATGGAGATTACTGATTACCCTGATTACCCAGGCTTCATGGAGATTACTGATTACCCTGATTACCCAGGCTTCATGGAGGAGATTACTGATTACCCTGATTACCCAGGCTTCATGGAGATTACTGATTACCCTGATTACCCAGGCTTCATGGAGATTACTGATTACCCTGATTACCCAGGCTTCATGGAGATTACTGATTACCCTGATTACCCAGGCTTCATGGAGATTACTGATTACCCTGATTACCCAGGCTACATGGAGGAGATTACTGATTACCCTGATTACCCAGGCTTCATGGAGGAGATTACTGATTACCCTGATTACCCAGGCTTCATGGAGATTACTGATTACCCTGATTACCCAGGCTTCATGGAGGAGATTACTGATTACCCTGATTACCCAGGCTACATGGAGATTACTGATTACCCTGATTACCCAGGCTTCATGGAGGAGATTACTGATTACCCTGATTACCCAGGCTTCATGGAGGAGATTACTGATTACCCTGATTACCCAGGCTACATGGAGGAGATTACTGATTACCCTGATTACCCAGGCTTCATGGAGGAGATTACTGATTACCCTGATTACCCAGGCTTCATGGAGGAGATTACTGATTACCCTGATTACCCAGGCTTCATGGAGGAGATTACTGATTACCCTGATTACCCAGGCTTCATGGAGGAGATTACTGATTACCCTGATTACCCAGGCTTCATGGAGGAGATTACTGATTACCCTGATTACCCAGGCTTCATGGAGATTACTGATTACCCTGATTACCCAGGCTACATGGAGGAGATTACTGATTACCCTGATTACCCAGGCTTCATGGAGGAGATTACTGATTACCCTGATTACCCAGGCTTCATGGAGGAGATTACTGATTACCCTGATTACCCAGGCTTCATGGAGGAGATTACTGATTACCCTGATTACCCAGGCTACATGGAGGAGATTACTGATTACCCTGATTACCCAGGCTTCATGGAGGAGATTACTGATTACCCTGATTACCCAGGCTACATGGAGGAGATTACTGATTACCCTGATTACCCAGGCTTCATGGAGATTACTGATTACCCTGATTACCCAGGCTTCATGGAGGAGATTACTGATTACCCTGATTACCCAGGCTTCATGGAGATTACTGATTACCCTGATTACCCAGGCTTCATGGAGGAGATTACTGATTACCCTGATTACCCAGGCTTCATGGAGGAGATTACTGATTACCCTGATTACCCAGGCTTCATGGAGGAGATTACTGATTACCCTGATTACCCAGGCTTCATGGAGGAGATTACTGATTACCCTGATTACCCAGGCTACATGGAGGAGATTACTGATTACCCTGATTACCCAGGCTTCATGGAGGAGATTACTGATTACCCTGATTACCCAGGCTTCATGGAGGAGATTACTGATTACCCTGATTACCCAGGCTTCATGGAGGAGATTACTGAGTAGTTTGGGTCATCAGGCTGATCCCCAGTCTTCATGGAGGAGATTACTGAGTAGTTTGGGTCATCAGGCTGATCCCCAGTCTTCATGGAGGAGATTACTGAGTAGTTTGGGTCATCAGGCTGATCCCCAGTCTTCATGGAGGAGATTACTGAGTAGTTTGGGTCATCAGGCTTGACCCCCAGTCTTCATGGAGATTACTGAGTAGTTTGGTTCATCAGGCTGATCCCCAGTCTTCATGGAGGAGATTACTGAGTAGTTTGGGTCATCAGGCTGACCTCCAGCCTTCATGGAGATTACTGAGTAGTTTGGGTCATCAGGCTGAGCTCCAGTCTTCACGGAGGAGATTACTGAGTAGTTTGGGTCATCAGGCTGATCCCCAGCCTTCATGGAGATTACTGAGTAGTTTGGGTCATCAGGCTGATCCCCAGCCTTCATGGAGATTACTGAGTAGTTTGGTTCGTCAGGCTGACCTCCAGTCTTCACTGAGGAGATTACTGAGTAGTTTGGGTCATCAGGCTGACCTCCAGTCTTCACGGAGGAGATTACTGAGTAGTTTGGGTCATCAGGCTGACCCCCAGTCTTCATGGAGGAGATTACTGAGTAGTTTGGTTCATCAGGCTGATCCCCAGTCTTCATGGAGGAGATTACTGAGTAGTTTGGTTCATCAGGCTGATCCCCAGTCTTCATGGAGGAGATTACTGAGTAGTTTGGTTCATCAGGCTGATCCCCAGCCTTCATGGAGATTACTGAGTAGTTTGGTTCGTCAGGCTGACCTCCAGTCTTCACTGAGGATATTACTGAGTAGTTTGGGTCATCAGGCTGACCTCCAATCTTCATGGAGGAGATTACTGAGTAGTTTAGGTCATCAGGCTGATCCCCAGCCTTCATGGAGATTACTGAGTAGTTTGGGTCATCAGGCTTAATGGAGGAGATTACTGAGTAGTTTGGGTCATCAGGCTGACCTCCAGTTTTCATGGAGATTACTGAGTAGTTTGGGCCATCAGGCTGACCCCAGTCTTCATGGAGGAGATTACTGATCCTTCCAGGATACCCGGGCCAGGTCGATTTAGAAAGGCCTGCTCGCAGAAGTGTTTTAGGGAGCGTTTGACAGTGATGAGGGAGGTCGTTTGACTGTGGATCCGTAGCAAATACAGGCAATGAGGCAGTGATCGCTGAGATCCTGGTTGAAGACAGCGTATTTGGAGGGCCAGTTGGTCAGGATGACGTCTATGAGGGTGCCTTTGTTTACAGATTTAGGGTTGACCTGGTGGGTTCCTTGATGATTTGTGTGAGATTGAGGGCATCTAGCTTAGATTATAGGACTGCCGGGGTGTTAAGCATATCCCAGTTTAGGTCACCTACCAGAACAAACTCTGAAGCTAGATGGGGGGCGATCAATTCACAAATGGTGTCCAGGGCACAGCTGGGAGCTGAGGAGGGTCGGTAGCAGGCGGCAACAGTGAGAGACTTATTTCTGGAGAGTAATTTTTAAAATTAGTAGTTCGAACTGTTTGGGTATGGACCTGGAAAGTATGACATTACTTTGCAGGCAATCTCTGCAGTAGACTGCAACTCCTCCCCCTTTGGCAGTTCTATCTTGATGAAAAATGTTATAGTTGGGTATGGACATCTCAAAATTTTTGGTGGCCTTCCTGAGCCAGGATTCAGACACGGCAAGGACATCAGGGTTAGCAGAGTGTGCTAAAGCAGTGAGTAAAACAAACTTAGGGAGGAGGCTTCTGATGTTGACATGCATGAAACCAAGGCTTTTTCGATCACAGAAGTCAACAAATGAGGGTGCCTGGGGACACGCAGGGCCTGGGTTTACCTCCACATCACCCGCGGAACAGAGAAGGAGTAGTATGAGGGTGCAGCTAAAGGCTATCAAAACTGGTCGCCTAGAGCGTTGGGGACAAAGAATAAAAGGAGCAGATTTCTGGGCATGGTAGAATATATTCGGGGCATAATGCGCAGACAGGGGTATGGTGGGGTGCGGGTACAGCGGAGGTAAGCCCAGGCACTGGGTGATGATGAGAGAGGTTGTATCTCTGGACATGCTGGTTGTAATGGGTGAGGTCACTGCATGTGTGGGAGGTGGGACAAAGGAGGTATCAGGGGTATGAAGCCTGGTTGGAAACCTGTCTCTTTGGAAGCTGTTCTCTCCCTGGCAGCTCCACCTGATCTACTGGGGCCAGAGTGACCGGACTGCAGTACAACAGGGCTTTGATTCAATCTGATAGCGGGATAAAGGCCTTGGGTCATTTTCTGATTGAGCTGATATATGCAGCGTTTAGCGTGAATGATCTCCTCCACCAAGGCCTTTCTACGCCATAATGTCAATCTACCATCTGATTGAGTCCCGGACCAGTGATTTTGTTTCATCCTCCTTTTCTCTGCTTCCTGCCCCCCAGACAGGAAGCGACAGCTTGTCAGTATAGCTAGAGGTCAGAGGTGTCTGTAGAGGTATAGACCCGAGGTCACAGTCTCCACTGACCCTTGAGAGAGGTTACAGACAGTCAGAGCCAGACTGACCACCATAACTTTAAAACAAACAATACTTTATTTATTTATTTATTTTTGAAAGATGTTTTTGTTTGTGAAATTTGATGGGAAGCTTTACATGTGGAGGACCACTGTTTTGTAAATTTAAAAAAATACAACAAGATTTCTCTCCTAAACGAACGGTGACTAACTCATCTCCTCTCTCCTCTCCTGTAGGTGACGGTGAAGATGTATAAACGCGGAGCTCCAGGCTGGCTGGGGAAGCCCCTGACGTCCACCAGCACCATCCCCCACAACACACAGGTCATCTTCCGGATCAACGGGGAGGAAACGGACGCCAGGATCCCCGCCAACACCATCCAAAGCATCACACTCAGCATATGACTCTTTTTACCCTTGGTTACGGCCCAAATGTCGCCCTATATAGTACACTACTTTTAATGTCACCCTATATAGTACACTACTTTTAGTGTCAACCTATATAGTACACTACTTTTAGTGTCAACCTATATAGTACACTACTTTTAATGTCGCCCTATATAGTACACTACTTTTAGTGTCGCCCTATATAGTACACTACTTTTAGTGTCGCCCTATATAGTACACTACTTTTAGTGTCGCCCTATATAGTACACTACTTTTAGTGTCGCCCTATGTAGTACACTACTTTTAGTGTCGCCCTATGTAGTACACTACTTTTAGTGCGCTGGTATATGGACTAGGGTGCCATTTTGGGATCCATCACAGACAGTGGATCTGTATGAGAAACGAGCCTGTTCTCCACGGTCTGCAGGTTTTTAGGTGTGTGTGTGTGCAGTTTTGTAAACTACCAGGTTAGGTATCTGTTGAATCAGACTCTATATTTAAACTAATTTACCAAACTAGATTTTTTGGGCCCTTAAGACCAGAAGGACGAAAGGAGTGAAAGGGATTGTTGGTAACTGAAGGAGCCTGTAGTCTGGCTTCAGGGACCTCCTTCTATACTAGTTATCACACAACAATGACAATATCTACCTGCTGTTTTTAATTATGTATTAGAGTACCTTTTTGTCACATGGATCACTTAGTTGTGGTCCACAGCCTCCTGCAGGCCACCAAACATCCCTTACCCACAGCTACACAGCCTCCTGCAGGCCAGCAAACATCCCTCAACCACAGCCTCCTGCAGGCCAGCAAACATCCTCAACCACAGCTGCACAGCTTCCTGCAGGCCACCAAACATCCTCAACCACAGCCTCCTGCAGGCCACCAAACATCCTCAACCACAGCCTCCTGCAGGCCAGCAAACATCCCTTACCCACAGCCTCCTGCAGGCCACCAAACATCCCTCACCCACAGCCTCCTGCAGGCCACCAAACATCCCTCACCCACAGCCTCCTGCAGGCCAGCAAACATCCCTCAACCACAGCCTCCTGCAGGCCAGCAAACATCCTCAACCACAGCCTCCTGCAGGCCAGCAAACATCCTCAACCACAGCCTCCTGCAGGCCAGCAAACATCCTCAACCACAGCCTCCTGCAGGCAACCAAACATCCCTCAACCACAGCATCCTACAGGCTACCAAACATCTCTCAACCACAGCATCCTACAGGCTACCAAACATCCCTTACCCACAGCCTCCTGCAGGCCACCAAACATCCCTTACCCACAGCCTCCTGCAGACCACCAAACATCCTCAACCACAGCTACACAGCCTCCTGCAGGCCACCAAACATCCTCAACCACAGCCTCCTGCAGGCCACCAAACATCCTCAACCACAGCCTCCTGCAGGCCACCAAACATCCTCAGCCACAGCCTCCTGCAGGCCACCAAACATCCTCAGCCACAGCCTCCTGCAGGCCACCAAACATCCCTCAACCACAGCCTCCTGCAGGCCACCAAACATCCCTTACCCACAGCCTCCTGCAGGCCACCAAACATCCTCAACCGCAGCCTCCTGCAGGCCACCAAACATCCCTCAACCGCAGCCTCCTGCAGGCCACCAAACATCCCTTACCCACAGCCTCCTGCAGACCACCAAACATCCCTCAACCACAGCTACACAGCCTCCTGCAGGCTACCAAACATCCCTCAACCACAGCCTCCTGTAGGCCACCAAACATCCCTCAGCCACAGCCTCCTGCAGGCCACCAAACATCCCTCAACCACAGCCTCCTGCAGGCCACCAAACATCCCTCAACCACAGCTCCACTTGTCACCCTGTAGTCAAACCATTGTTATGCTGAAAATCTGTTTCATAATCAGCACTTAGCCTAATGTAAACTCCCCCCGACACACCGACTCGCCTTGTTCCATCCGCGTTGGCCTGTCATACTCAACGACAATATTATGTTAATGGAGATGGTTCAGAACAATTAGCCTGATTTTTAAACTTACTCTTGTTTTGAATGATAATTCTAGTGTCTGGCCCCTGCCACTAACGTAGACGTTAACTAGCCGTTATGTCAGTTGGTTTGATTGTCACCCACTACATGGTTCAGCTGCGGAGTGTGTACCCGACGTGCTAATTGTTACAGTTTAAAAACAGCTGTGCCTTTAGTGTTAATGGGGGCTGGGGAAGGTACCTGTATTACTGACTGGCCCCTTAGTGTTAATGAGGGCTGGGGAAGGTACCTGTATTACTGACTGGCCCCTTAGTGTTAATGAGGGCTGGGGAAGGTACCTGTATTATTGACTGGCCCCTTAGTGTTAATGAGGGCTGGGGAAGGTACCTGTGTTACTGACTGGCCCCTTAGTGTTAATGAGGGCTGGGGAAGGTACCTGTATTACTGACTGGCCCCTTAGTGTTAATGAGGGCTGGGGAAGGTACCTGTATTACTGACTGGCCCCTTAGTGTTAATGAGGGCTGGGGAAGGTACCTGTATTACTGACTGGCCCCTTAGTGTTAATGAGGGCTGGGGAAGGTACCTGTGTTACTGACTGGCCCCTTAGTGTTAATGAGGGCTGGGGAAGGTACCTGTATTACTGACTGGCCCCTTAGTGTTAATGAGGGCTGGGGAAGGTACCTGTATTACTGACTGGCCCCTTAGTGTTAATGAGGGCTGGGGAAGGTACCTGTATTACTGACTGGCCCCTTAGTGTTAATGAGGGCTGGGGAAGGTACCTGTATTACTGACTGGCCCCTTAGTGTTAATGAGGGCTGGGGAAGGTACCTGTATTATTGACTGGCCCCTTAGTGTTAATGAGGGCTGGGGAAGGTACCTGTGTTACTGACTGGCCCCTTAGTGTTAATGAGGGCTGGGGAAGGTACCTGTATTACTGACTGGCCCCTTAGTGTTAATGAGGGCTGGGGAAGGTACCTGTATTACTGACTGGCCCCTTAGTGTTAATGAGGGCTGGGGAAGGTACCTGTATTACTGACTGGCCCCTTAGTGTTAATGAGGGCTGGGGAAGGTACCTGTGTTACTGACTGGCCCCTTAGTGTTAATGAGGGCTGGGGAAGGTACCTGTATTACTGACTGGCCCCTTAGTGTTAATGAGGGCTGGGGAAGGTACCTGTGTTACTGGCGGTTTTGGTTGGCCGGCTGAATTGGTTTGATAGCGAGTGGTAAAGCCTGTTTTTCCTGAGTATCTGTAAGTTTTTTTGTGGGGGGTGCTAATATGCTCTTCTCTCAAGAGAATTTTCAAGATTGCACATGTTCAGACCCAAACCTGTGTTCAAATACTATTTTAAAAATAATTTTCAGTACTTTAGCTGTGCTTGATTTGAGCTTGCCTGTTTCAATAGAAAAGTCCCAAAAGTACAAACCTGGCACCCCAGGCAGGCTTAAGCAAACGCTTGAAGTATTTGAAAGATTTGCAAATAGTATTTGAACCCAGTACCATTGTAATTCCTAGCTTTTAGTGGCACGACCTGTCACTCCACTGCTTTGCTAACAGCTAGCAATTGTATTTACTGTGTCTGGTGTTGGGCCTAAATAATGTTATTTCTACCAGGATATCAGTGCCTTGAGCTAATTCAGGAGGGAAATCTCTGTGGCATCTCGGTGACTAGCATCTCTCTCTACCTGAAACGACGCCATGCTCAACTCCAGCTCCTCACTTTCCCAAAGGTCTGTTTTTCTACATGTGCCTGGGGGTTAGGATGTTTGTTGGGTGTGGGAGCACTGAGCAGCACTACCCCCATATATATAATAGCTACTCTCTATTCTCAGTGAAACCGTGGTTGCCTTGGGGGAGCCATTTTTCCAAGACGTTTTTCATGGTTTGTGTGTTTTTGTTTTATACCTATTGGGTGTGCATTTCAGAATGGATGTGTCTTGTGTTTTAATATGTAACTATATCTACGTCTTACTTTCTGAATGTGTCGTTGGACTTTGATATATGTTCTCCTACTCGTCTGACTCAATGGTGCGTTCTCAGGAAAATGTATCTTTTTCAGACCCTATCCTCCCAACTAGTTTTACAAAGACAGAAGGAGATCTACAGTAGACCTGCTGTGGGACTCTAGAAGGAGATCTACAGTAGACCTGCTGTGGGACTCTAAAAGGAGATCTACAGTAGACCTGCTGTGGGGACTCTAGAAGGAGATCTACAGTAGACCTGCTGTGGGACTCTAGAAGGAGATCTACAGTAGACCTGCTGTGGGACTCTGGGACTCTAAAAGGAGATCTACAGTAGACCTGCTGTGGGACTCTGGGACTCTAAAAGGAGATCTACAGTAGACCTGCTGTGGGGACTCTAGAAGGAGATCTACAGTAGACCTGCTGTGGGGACTCTAAAAGGAGATCTACAGTAGACCTGCTGTGGGACTCTAAAAGGAGATCTACAGTAGACCTGCTGTGGGACTCTAAAAGGAGATCTACAGTAGACCTGCTGTGGGACTCTAGAAGGAGATCTACAGTAGACCTGCTGTGGGGACTCTAGAAGGAGATCTACAGTAGACCTGCTGTGGGACTCTAAAAGGAGATCTACAGTAGACCTGCTGTGGGACTCTAAAAGGAGATCTACAGTAGACCTGCTGTGGGACTCTAGAATGAGATCTACAGTAGACCTGCTGTGGGACTCTAGAAGGAGATCTACAGTAGACCTGCTGGGGGACTCTAGAAGGAGATCTACAGTAGACCTGCTGTGGGACTCTAGAAGGAGATCTACAGTAGACCTGCTGTGGGACTCTAGAAGGAGATCTACAGTAGACCTGCTGTGGGACTCTAGAAGGAGATCTACAGTAGACCTGCTGTGGGGACTCTAGAAGGAGATCTACAGTAGACCTGCTGTGGGACTCTAAAAGGAGATCTACAGTAGACCTGCTGTGGGACTCTAGAATGAGATCTACAGTAGACCTGCTGTGGGACTCTAGAAGGAGATCTACAGTAGACCTGCTGGGGGACTCTAGAAGGAGATCTACAGTAGACCTGCTGTGGGACTCTAGAAGGAGATCTACAGTAGACCTGCTGTGGGACTCTAAAAGGAGATCTACAGTAGACCTGCTGTGGGACTCTAAAAGGAGATCTACAGTAGACCTGCTGTGGGACTCTAGAAGAAGATCTACAGTAGACCTGCTGTGGGACTCTGGGACTCTAAAAGGAGATCTACAGTAGACCTGCTGTGGGGACTCTAGAAGGAGATCTACAGTAGACCTGCTGTGGGGACTCTAAAAGGAGATCTACAGTAGACCTGCTGTGGGACTCTAAAAGGAGATCTACAGTAGACCTGCTGTGGGACTCTAGAAGGAGATCTACAGTAGACCTGCTGGGGGACTCTAGAAGGAGATCTACAGTAGACCTGCTATGGGACTCTAGAAGGAGATCTAGAGTAGACCTGCTGTGGGACTCTAGAAGGAGATCTAGAGTAGACCTGCTATGGGACTCTAGAAGGAGATCTAGAGT
The DNA here is from genome assembly GCF_021184085.1 of Oncorhynchus gorbuscha. Classification (NCBI taxonomy): domain Eukaryota; kingdom Metazoa; phylum Chordata; class Actinopteri; order Salmoniformes; family Salmonidae; genus Oncorhynchus; species Oncorhynchus gorbuscha. The sequence goes on from NW_025746439.1 coordinate 52,808, forward strand.
AGACCTGCTGTGGGACTCTAGAAGGAGATCTAGAGTAGACCTGCTGTGGGACTCTAAAAGGAGATCTACAGTAGACCTGCTGTGGGACTCTAAAAGGAGATCTACAGTAGACCTGCTGTGGGGACTCTAAAAGGAGATCTACAGTAGACCTGCTGTGGGACTCTAGAAGGAGATCTACAGTAGACCTGCTGTGGGACTCTAGAAGGAGATCTACAGTGACCTGCTGTGGGACTCTAGAAGGAGATCTACAGTAGACCTGCTGTGGGACTCTAGAAGGAGATCTACAGTAGACCTGCTGTGGGACTCTAAAAGGAGATCTACAGTAGACCTGCTGTGGGACTCTAGAAGGAGATCTACAGTAGACCTGCTGTGGGACTCTAGAAGGAGATCTAGAGTAGACCTGCTGTGGGACTCTAGAAGGAGATCTACAGTAGACCTGCTGTGGGACTCTAGAAGGAGATCTACAGTAGACCTGCTGTGGGACTCTAAAAGGAGATCTACAGTAGACCTGCTGTGGGGACTCTAAAAGGAGATCTACAGTAGACCTGCTGTGGGACTCTAGAAGGAGATCTACAGTAGACCTGCTGTGGGACTCTAAAAGGAGATCTACAGTAGACCTGCTGTGGGACTCTAGAAGGAGATCTACAGTAGACCTGCTGTGGGACTCTAAAAGGAGATCTACAGTGGGACGGCCGAGTAGGAGAACATATATCAAAGTCCAACGACGCATTCAGAAAGTAAGACGTAGATATAGTTTGAAGATTATACTGAACATTTTTAAAAACAGTCTTGGCAATACTACAAGCACCATTTTGTATTCAAAGGCATAATTAAGCCATACTCTGCATGTTTATTTTACCATTTATATATTTTTTTATAGAAATCTTTAGTGATTGTATTAAATTATCTATTCAAATGTTTGTACTATGATGTTTTAAAAATAAAATGGTGTGTGAAAAATCTAATCTTCGTAGTATAAAGTGTTTGTCCCGTGTTTCAGCAACATGTGAAGTGTTGGTCCCGTGTTTCAGCAACATGTGAAGTGTTGGTCCCGTGTTTCAGCAACATGTGAAGTGTTGGTCCCGTGTTTCAGCAACGTGTGAAGTGTTGGTCCCGTGTTTCAGCAACGTGTGAAGTGTTGGTCCCGTGTTTCAGCAACGTGTGAAGTGTTGGTCCCGTGTTTCAGCAACGTGTGAAGTGTTGGTCCCGTGTTTCAGCAACGTGTGAAGTGTTGGTCCCGTGTTTCAGCAACGTGTGAAGTGTTGGTCCCGTGTTTCAGCAACGTGTGAAGTGTTGGTCCCGTGTTTCAGCAACGTGTGAAGTGTTGGTCCCGTGTTTCAGCAACGTGTGAAGTGTTGGTCCCGTGTTTCAGCAACGTGTGAAGTGTTGGTCCCGTGTTTCAGCAACGTGTGAAGTGTTGGTCCCGTGTTTCAGCAACGTGTGAAGTGTTGGTCCCGTGTTTCAGCAACGTGTGAAGTGTTGGTCCCGTGTTTCAGCAACGTGTGAAGTGTTGGTCCCGTGTTTCAGCAACGTGTGAAGTGTTGGTCCCGTGTTTCAGCAACGTGTGAAGTGTTGGTCCCGTGTTTCGTGCGCTGAAATAAAAAGAGATCGCAGAAATGTTCCAGACGCAAAAAAGCTTATTTCTCTCAAATGTTGTGAACAAATTTAGTTTACATCCCTGTTTGAGAGAATTTCTCCTTTGCCAAGATAATCCATCCACCGGTGTGGCACATCAAGAAGCTGATTAAACAGCATACTCGTTACACAGGTGCACCTTGTGCTGGGGACAATAAAAGGCCACTAAAATGTGCAGTTTTGTCACAAAATATAATGCTACAGATGTCTCAAGTTGAGGGAGCGTTGCAATTGGCATGCTGACTGCAGGAATGTTCTCCAGAGTTGTTGCCAGAGAATTGAATGTTAATTTCTCTACTATAAGCCGCCTCCAATGTCATTTTAGAGAATTTGGCCTCAACCACAGATCACGCCAGTCCAGGACGTCCACATCCGGCATTTTCACCTCCGAGATCGTCTGAGACCAGCTACCCGGACAACTGGTGAAACTGTGGGTTCGCAGAACCGAAGGATTTCTGCACAAACTGTCAGAAAGCATCTCAGAGAAGCTGTGATGCTCGTCTTCCCTCACCAGGGTCTTGAACTGTCTGAACTTGAAATGTCTGAACCATGGTGGATCCTAGCCTTCAACAGCCTGATGTCTGAACCATGGTGGATCCTAGCCTTCAACAGCCTGATGTCTGAACCATGGTGGATCCTAGCCTTCAACAGCCTGATGTCTGAACCATGGTGGATCCTAGCCTTCAACAGCCTGATGTCTGAACCATGGTGGATCCTAGCCTTCAACAGCCTGATGTCTGAACCATGGTGGATCCTAGCCTTCAACAGCCTGATGTCTGAACCATGGTGGATCCTAGCCTTCAACAGCCTGATGTCTGAACCATGGTGGATGGGCAGGGATTAGGATCGGATGAATGGAAGGCTGGCCACAGGTAGACAATAGGGGCTCTGTCGGGCACTAGTAGTGTGGTAGCCCGTTGGGAGGAGACGTTCCACGCACACAGTTGGGAGGGGAAAGGGGATGTGGTGCAGACCTCTAGGTGGAGACCAGAACACAGGACACGGTGCAACCTACAAGGTAACAAGGTAACCTGATCCAGGCTGGAATTCCATAGGAACGACAGCAGATCAATGAGGGTTCTGTTTAAAGGGGAAATCACACAGGATATTGAGCTGAGTGCAGTGAACCCATCAAATTATACATGCGTCCTGTTGTGACTGTCTCTTTGTAATGGATGTTTAAATGAGCTGAAGATTTAACCGGATTTACAACTATACCTATCCCTGTTTCATTGTATTTATTTAACCAGGATAGTCGACTCAGTAACTATGTATTTAACCAGGATAGTCGACTCAGTAACTATGTATTTAACCGGGATAGTCGACTCAGTAACTATGTATTTAACCGGGATAGTCGACTCAGTAACTATGTATTTAACCGGGATAGTCGACTCAGTAACTATGTATGTATTTAACCGGGATAGTCGACTCAGTAACTATGTATGTATTTAACCAGGATAGTCGACTCAGTAACTATGTATGTATTTAACCGGGATAGTCGACTCAGTAACTATGTATGTATTTAACCAGGATAGTCGACTCAGTAACTATGTATTTAACCGGGATAGTCGACTCAGTAACTATGTATTTAACCGGGATAGTCGACTCAGTAACTATGTATGTATTTAACCGGGATAGTCGACTCAGTAACTATATATGTATTTAACCAGGATAGTCGACTCAGTAACTATGTATGTATTTAACCAGGATAGTCGACTCAGTAACTATGTATGTATTTAACCGGGATAGTCGACTCAGTAACTATGTATGTATTTAACCAGGATAGTCGACTCAGTAACTATGTATGTATTTAACCAGGATAGTCGACTCAGTAACTATGTATGTATTTAACCAGGATAGTCGACTCAGTAACTATGTATTTAACCAGGATAGTCGACTCAGTAACTATGTATTTAACCAGGATAGTCGACTCAGTAACTATGTATGTATTTAACCAGGATAGTCGACTCAGTAACTATGTATGTATTTAACCAGGATAGTCGACTCAGTAACTATGTATGTATTTAACCAGGATAGTCGACTCAGTAACTATGTATTTAACCAGGATAGTCGACTCAGTAACTATGTATGTATTTAACCAGGATAGTCGACTCAGTAACTATGTATGTATTTAACCAGGATAGTCGACTCAGTAACTATGTATGTATTTAACCAGGATAGTCGACTCAGTAACTATGTATTTAACCAGGATAGTCGACTCAGTAACTATTGCCACTGCTGTCCCGGGAGTCATGGGAGTTTGTGTTCTTTGCTTTACTGAGCTAAAAAGGGAGATTTTAACAATAAAGACTATTTTATTTAATTCCATTTTCCTCCAAGAGGTGCTGAACTTCCCTTTCTGAATTTCACGCTCTCTACCCGTTGATAGACCCAGCCCAGCTATAAGAGGCTAGCTCAGTCACCTGTGACTAATAGCACAAGTGGAAGGTTAAAGGTCACAACCTCAACGGTGACACCAGGCCTCTGACCCTGACCTGTAAGGCTGTAACTATGGAGACCGTTCGATGGGCTGCACAGCCAGGTGACTGCTTTGACCTGACCTTCTAAGGTGGACACCTGACCTGAGGAGATCTGGACAGACAGGACAAGGGACAGACCATAGAAATACATTGACTAAAATAAAAAGTAATTCTATGGGACAGAGCCTTGTTAGAGCTGCCGTGTGTGAAAGAGAGAGAGAGATACAGAGGGAGTGAGAGCAGGCTGGACTGCCAGGCTGACCTACTGAATGGAGCAGGCTGGACTGCCAGGCTGGACTGCCAGGCTGACCTACTGAATGGAGCAGGCTGGACTGCCAGGCTGACCTACTGAATGGAGCAGGCTGGACTGCCAGGCTGACCTACTGAATGGAGCAGGCTGGACTGCCAGGCTGACCTACTGAATGGAGCAGGCTGGACTGCCAGGCTGGACTGCCAGGCTGACCTACTGAATGGAGCAGGCTGGACTGCCAGGCTGACCTACTGAATGGAGCAGGCTGGACTGCCAGGCTGACCTACTGAATGGAGCAGGCTGGACTGCCAGGCTGACCTACTGAATGGAGCAGGCTGGACTGCCAGGCTGGACTGCCAGGCTGACCTACTGAATGGAGCAGGCTGGACTGACAGGCTGACCTACTGAATGGAGCAGGCTGGACTGCCAGGCTGACCAACTGAATGGAGCAGGCTGGACTGCCAGGCTGACCAACTGAATGGAGCAGGCTGGACTGCCAGGCTGACCTACTGAATGGAGCAGGCTGGACTGCCAGGCTTGACCTACTAAATGGAGCAGGCTGGACTGCCAGGCTTGACCTACTGAATGGAGCAGGCTGGACTGCCAGGCTGACCTACTGAATGGAGCAGGCTGGACTGCCAGGCTGACCTACTGAATGGAGCAGGCTGGACTGCCAGGCTGACCAACTGAATGGAGCAGGCTGGACTGCCAGGCTGACCTACTGAATGGAGCAGGCTGGACTGCCAGGCTGACCTACTGAATGGAGCAGGCTGGACTGCCAGGCTTGACCAACTGAATGGAGCAGGCTGGACTGCCAGGCTGACCAACTGAATGGAGCAGGCTGGACTGCCAGGCTGACCAACTGAATGGAGCAGGCTGGACTGCCAGGCTGACCTACTGAATGGAGCAGGCTGGACTGCCAGGCTTGACCAACTGAATGGAGCAGGCTGGACTGCCCGGCTGACCTACTAAATAACCCCTGACCGTTACAGTGTAATGATGTATGACCCCTGACCGTTACAGTGTAATGATGTATGACCCCTGACCGTTACAGTGTAATGATGTATGACCCCTGACCGTTACAGTGTAATGATGTATGACCCCTGACCGTTACAGTGTAATGATGTATGACCCCTGACCGTTACAGTGTAATGATGTATGACCCCTGACCGTTACAGTGTAATGATGTATGACCCCTGACCGTTACAGTGTAATGATGTATGACCCCTGACCGTTACAGTGTAATGATGTATGACCCCTGACCGTTACAGTGTAATGATGTATGACCCCTGACCGTTACAGTGTAATGATGTATGACCCCTGACCGTTACAGTGTAATGATGTATGACCCCTGACCGTTACAGTGTAATGATGTATGACCCCTGACCGTTACAGTGTAATGATGTATGACCCCTGACCGTTACAGTGTAATGATGTATGACCCCTGACCGTTACAGTATAATGATGTATGACCCCTGACCGTTACAGTGTAATGATGTATGACCCCTGACCGTTACAGTGTAATGATGTATGACCCCTGAGAGGTTGGCTGATGTTTTACTTGCTCCTAAACAACTGCTTTTTTGTTCGGTTTTTTTGCGTTGTTTGTAACTTATTTTTGTACTTAATGTTGCTTTCTCTTATGACCGAAAATAACTTCTGAACATCGGAACAGCGACGACTCACCTCGAACTGGAAGAAGCTCTTTCCTTTAATGAGTCCGACACGAAGGATTTACTGCTTTCTTGGGAACAGGCCCAAATCCCCGTCATTTGCGTGAAGAAAAGACGGAGAAAAGGGGAGTGGAGGTCGGGCTGTCTTCTGAGAATTTGTAGGCGAGCGAGTAATCTATATTCTTCGTATCTGTCTATTTACCATCACAAACCGATGCTGGCACTAAGACCGCTCTCAATGAGCTGTGTAAGGCCACTCAACCAGCTGTATAAGGCCACTCAACCAGCTGTATAAGGCCACTCAACCAGCTGTGTAAGGCCACTCAACCAGCTGTGTAAGGCCACTCAACCAGCTGTGTAAGGCCACTCAACCAGCTGTGTAAGGCCACTCAACCAGCTGTGTAAGGCCACTCAACCAGCTGTGTAAGGCCACTCAACCAGCTGTGTAAGGCCACTCAACCAGCTGTGTAAGGCCACTCAACCAGCTGTGTAAGGCCACTCAACCAGCTGTGTAAGGCCACTCAACCAGCTGTTTTTGGCCGTAAGCAAACAAGAAAATGCTCATCCAGAAGCGACGCTCCTAGTGGCCGGGGACTTTAATGCAGGCAACCTTAAATCCATTTGACCTCATTTCTACCAGCATGTCACATGTGCAAAACAGAGAAGAAAAAAAACTCTTGACCACTTTTACTCCACACACAGAGATGCGTACCAAGCTGACCATAATTCTATCCTCCTGATTCCTGCTTACAAGCAAAAAAATATAGCAGGAAGTACCAGTGACTCAATAAGGAAGTGATCAGATGATGCGGATTCAGGACTGTTTTGCAGCACAGACTGGAATATCGTTCGGGATTCATCCAATGGCATTGAGGAGTACTCCTCCACAGTCATCGGCTTTATCAATAAGTACATCGACGACGTCGTCCCCACAGTGACCGTACGTACATTTCCCAACCAGAAGCCATGGATTACAGGCAACATCCGCATCAAGCTAAAGGCTGGAGCTTCCGCTTTCAAGGAGCGGGACACTAATCCGGACGCTTATAAGAAATCCTGCTACGCCCTCAGACAAACCATCAAACAAGCAAAGCGTCGATACAGGATTAAGATTGAATCCTACTACACCGGCTCTGACCCTCGTCGGATGTGGCAGGGCGTGAAAACTATTACGGACTACAAAGGGAAACCCAGACGGAATACCAGAGCTACCGAGTGACGCGAGCCTACCAGATGAGCTAAATGCCTTTTATGCTTGCTTCAAGGCAAGCAACACTGAAGCATGCACGAGAGCACCAGCTGTTCTGGACGACTGTGTGATAATGCTCTCGGTAGCCGATGTGAATGCGAACGCAGAAACATTGCCTTTAAAAGGTGCATAGCCGAAAAGAGGCAATGAGATTGAATCTAGCCCTTAGTTTAGACAAGATGATTCGGTAATGCTGAGTTTTGCTGCTGTCTGAATTCAATTGTTACAAAAGTAATCTAGACAGAAAGAGTGGTTTGACCTTTGACCCCATCCAGCTCCTGTAGATGTACCGCTGTAGTTATGACAGGGTAACACCAGAGAGAGGTCAACACACTCTTTTAACTCAAATATTTTCTGAGCAGCAGGCCTGTTTGGCCCGGTAAGGGCCCTAGACAGTGAATTGTGTTTCTGGGAGTCTAACCTCTGTGAACCTTCTGTTTACTCTAACTGGTGAAGCAGACAGAGCTTCAGGAAGAGCCTTGGAAGGACTCCTACTGTGATTACTGAGCATGTGTACACACACACACACACACACACACACACACACACACACACACACACACACACACACACACACACACACACACACACACACACACACACACACCATTACGGGGCACTGAAGTTGTCAGTACATTTATTTCTGGTATTTGACACTACTGGAAAGTGGGAAATAGCTGTGACTCATTAGGACTGTAGTGAAATAGCTGTGACTCATTAGGACTGTAGTGAAATAGCTGTGACTCATTAGAACAGTAGTGAAATAGCTGTGACTCATTAGGACAGTAGTGACATAGCTGTGACTCATTAGGACTGTAGGGTTTGGCGGATGCCAGGGAAACGCTACTTGCCCCAATGCAATATTTTACAATCCAGATGTACACAGCTCTTAGACACTTACCTAGAAAGACACAGCTGTAATCGCTGCCAAAGGTGATTCTAACATGTATTGAGTCAGGGGTGTGAATAGTAATATAAATTAGATATTTCTGTATTTCATTTTCAATAAATGTGCAAACATTTCTAAAAACATGTTTTTACTTTTCCATTATGAGGTATTGTGTGTAGATGGGTGAGGGGGAAAACATGTTTAATCCATTTTGAATTCAGGCTGTAACACAACAACATGTTGTCAAAGAGGTATGAATACTTTCTGAAGGCACGGATTGATGGTTTGAAATGATTAGATAATTAAAAGTAGTAAACTGCATCATCTGGAGAAAACATCACATTAAAAAACGATCCAGGATAAAAACACAAGGCCTGAAGGCTCCGTGTTCCATGTTAGATCATAGAACTCTCCCCTACAATGAGCTGAAGGCTCCGTGTTCCATGTTAGATCATAGAACTCTCCCCTACAATGAGCTGAAGGCTCCGTGCTCCGTGTTAGAACATGGAACTCTCCCCTACAATGAGCTGAAGGCTCCGTGCTCCGTGTTAGAACATGGAACTCTCCCCTACAATGAGCTGAAGGCTCCGTGCTCCGTGTTAGAACATGGAACTCTCCCCTACAATGAGCTGAAGGCTCCGTGCTCCGTGTTAGAACATGGAACTCTCCCCTACAATGAGCTGAAGGCTCCATGTTAAACATGGAACTCTCCACTACAATGAGCTGAATGCTCCGTGTTCCTTGTTAGAACATGGAACTCTCCACTACAATGAGCTGAATGCTCCGTGTTCCTTGTTAGATCATAGAACTCTCCCCTACAATGAGCTGAAGGCTCCGTGCTCCGTGTTAGAACATGGAACTCTCCCCTACAATGAGCTGAAGGCTCCGTGTTCCGTGTTAGAACATGGAACTCTCCACTACAATGAGCTGAATGCTCCGTGTTCCTTGTTAGAACATGGAACTCTCCACTACAATGAGCTGAAGGCTCCATGTTCCGTGTTAGAACATGGAACTCTCCACTACAATGAGCTGAAGGCTCTGTGTTCCTTGTTAGAACATGGAACTCTCCACTACAATGAGCTGAAGGCTCCGTGTTCCTTGTTAGAACATGGAACTCTCCACTACAATGAGCTGAAGGCTCCGTGTTCCTTGTTAGAACATGGAACTCTCCACTACAATGAGCTGAAGGCTCCGTGTTCCGTGTTAGAACATGGAACTCTCCACTACAATGAGCTGAAGGCTCCGTGTTCCGTGTTAGAACATGGAACTCTCCACTACAATGAGCTGAAGGCTCCGTGTTCCGTGTTAGAACATGGAACTCTCCACTACAATGAGCTGAAGGCTCCGTGTTCCGTGTTAGAACATGGAACTCTCCACTACAATGAGCTGAAGGCTCCGTGTTCCGTGTTAGAACATGGAACTCTCCACTACAATGAGCTGAAGGCTCCGTGTTCCGTGTTAGAACATGGAACTCTCCACTACAATGACACTCGCTTTTCTTACCTGCGCTGTTCTGTTCATCCAAAATGGGGGTTTTCAAGAGGCTGAGAGTACTTATGGGCAAAGCAGTAATGCATTACTGTAATGCTTTTCTTTGTCAAAGCCAAGCATCTTTTGATAAATTTTTCAATGGTGGTGATAAAGGAGTCATTATAGTTGGAAAGATGTAATAATGTACAGTCCCATTTCACAGGCTTTTACACGATGCCTGCCTTCCTTAGATGATAAAACGCCACGTACGGTCCCATTTCACAGGCTTTTACACGATGCCTGCCTTCCTTAGATGATAAAACGCCACGTACGGTCCCATTTCACAGGCTTTTACACGATGCCTGCCTTCCTTAGATGATAAAACGCCACGTACGGTCCCATTTCACAGGCTTTTACACGATGCCTGCCTTAGATGATAAAACGCCACGTACGGTCCCATTTCACAGGCTTTTACACGATGCCTGCCTTCCTTAGATGATAAAACGCCACGTACGGTCCCATTTCACAGGCTTTTACACGATGCCTGCCTTCCTTAGATGATAAAACGCCACGTACGGTCCCATTTCACAGGCTTTTACACGATGCCTGCCTTCCTTAGATGATAAAACGCCACGTACGGTCCCATTTCACAGGCTTTTACACGATGCCTGCCTTCCTTAGATGATAAAACGCCACGTACGGTCCCATTTCACAGGCTTTTACACGATGCCTGCCTTCCTTAGATGCTAAAACGCCACGTACGGTCCCATTTCACAGGCTTTTACACGATGCCTGCCTTCCTTAGATGATAAAACGCCACGTACGGTCCCATTTCACAGGCTTTTACACGATGCCTGCCTTCCTTAGATGCTAAAACGCCACTTACGGTCCCATTTCACAGGCTTTTACACGATGCCTGCCTTCCTTAGATGATAAAACGTCACGTACGGTCCCATTTCACAGGCTTTTACACGATGCCTGCCTTCCTTAGATGATAAAACGCCACGTACGGTCCCATTTCACAGGCTTTTACACGATGCCTGCCCCTTCCTTAGATGATAAAACGCCACGTACGGTCCCATTTCACAGGCTTTTACACGATGCCTGCCTTCCTTAGATGATAAAACGCCACGTACGGTCCCATTTCACAGGCTTTTACACGATGCCTGCCCCTTCCCTTTTCTCAGACACCCAGAGCTCTCTCTGGTCCATGACTGTGGCATTATAAGGCAACAAAGCATTTCAAGGTTGTTGTTTTGATCCAAAAGCCACCATATATTTTTCTCACTTCTTATGTTGTGTGTATATGTTGTTTATCGAGTCATTGAATGTGTGGAATAGATTGGATAGTGGACGAGTCTGAGACCTTATCTAGAACATTAATGGGTACTTTGTATAGAGACTAGAGTGAAGAAAAATACTGTCTCTTTCTGAAATGGCACCCTATTCCCTATATAGTGCACTACTTTTGACCAGAGAAAAACATATCTATAATGTTGCATTAAGGGGTTAACAAGGACAAGAGCTGGGAGGACTGACTCAGTGACTCAGACAATGACCAGTTCCCCAACCTCTAGTAAAAGCATCATACTACCTGCAGACTAATAAAAGAGAGTGGGGATTACTGAGGAGAAGGGTGCTCTGTCCTGATTGGATGTCTCTGAGGGGACCAGGAGAAGGGTGCTCTGTCCTAACTAGATGTCTCTGAGGGGACCAGGAGAAGGGTGCTCTGTCCTGACTAGATGTCTCTGAGGGGACCAGGAGAAGTGTGCTCTGTCCTGACTAGATGTCTCTGAGGGGACCAGGAGAAGGGTGCTCTGTCCTGACTAGATGTCTCTGAGGGGACCAGGAGAAGGGTGCTCTGTCCTGATTGGATGTCTCTGAGGGGACCAGGAGAAGGGTGCTCTGTCCTGACTAGATGTCTCTGAGGGGACCAGGAGAAGGGTGCTCTGTCCTGACTAGATGTCTCTGAGGGGACCAGAAGGGTGCTCTGTCCTTGTACCAGGTCACCATCTGCTGCAGCGTGAGGTCCTTTATACCAGGACTCCAGGTCACCATCTGCTGCAGCGTAAGGTCCTTTATACCATCTGCTGCAGCGTGACTCCCTTTATACCAGGACTCCAGGGTACCATTATACCAGCACTCCACGTTACCATCTGCTGCAGCGTGATGTCCTTTATACCAGCCCAGATTATCAATAGTAACACCATTATACATACTGTCATTAATGATGTAAAATCACACCGGCCCGATTCAGATTTAGGACATTTTACGACTTTCTTACGCGCACCTTTCTTCCGCGTACCTTTCTTACGTACTTCTCGATAGTTGGTATTCAGACTTCAGACCCTTATGACGGTGCATAACAGGCTTTGCTGCCGTGGTTCCCTTGCTGAATAAATGTAATTCAACCGGTGAAAACCCTTCTACTTGCTGGTCAACAGATTTTCTCCTGGAGTTTCCATTCTATCACGTTTTCAGTACGTTTATCTAAAGCCATCCCTTTAAATGCGGTGTACCTTTTTAGTTAGGGTTTTGTCGACAGACTCGCTAGATTATGTGGAGAGAAAGGGTTCAGAATATTAGAAATCAAAGCCATCTAAATATATGCATATTCATCTCCATTTCAACACCAATTGATAGATTTAAAAAATACTCTGATCTTGTAGATGATTTAGAGTTAGGAAACTATTTATGAATACTAAATTTTAAATAAGTTTGGAGGGCCTTTACGCATAAAATATATTGGTGAATCAAAAATACAGTGGTTTGATTCATCCTGGAAGTTGTTAAATTCAATTGTTCACACATGAAATATTAGAAGGTGAGAAAAGTGATCAACAGTGGTTGACCACTACTCCTATAAATCTACCCGAATAATCCTCACTAATCATGGAGCTGTGATGTCCAGTCGTCGTGCGTCAGGCTCCAAGTGGGTCCAGTCATCGTGAACCGGGCATCAGGCTCCAAGTGGGTCCAGTCTTCATGAACCGTGCGTCAGGCTCCAAGTGGGTCGCGTCATCGTGAACCGTGCGTCAGGCTCCAAGTTGGTCCAGTCTTCATGAACCGTGCGTCAGGCTCCAAGTTGGTCCAGTCTTCATGAACCGTGCGTCAGGCTCCAAGTGGGTCGCGTCATCGTGAACCGTGCGTCAGGCTCCAAGTTGGTCCAGTCATCGTGAACCGTGCGCCAGGCTCCAAGTGGGTCCAGTCATCGTGAACCGTGCGTCAGGCTCCAAATTGGTCCAGTCATCGTGAACCGTGCGCCAGGCTCCAAGTGGGTCCAGTCATCGTGAACCGTGCGTCAGGCTCCAGGTTGTCCAAACTGCTACGTATGGTCTGCGTTCCATAATGATTCCAATAGGCTACATGTTCCAAATTATTTCCCAACCTGAGATACGTTAGCCTAATATGAACCAGTATTGCTAGCGTCTCTCAGTAACAACCACACTAACGTGACAGATGAAAGAAAGGTAAACTATGTAATGGAATGATACAAAATGTAAGGAAACTAACAGTAAAGTGACAGTTATTAATGTATGTGGGTATAACTGTCAGTAAAGAGACAGACATTAATGTATGTGGGTATAACTGACAGTAAAGTGACAGTTATTAATGTATGTGGGTATAACTGACAGTTATTAATGTATGTGGGTATAACTGACAGTAAAGAGACAGTTACACGTACACAATCCATGTCTCTATTGTTTTAAGGCTTCAAAATCCTTATTTAACCTGTCTCCTCCCCCTTCATCTACATGTCTCCTCCCCCTTCATCTACATGTCTCCTCCCCTTCATCTACATGTCTCCTCCCCTTCATCTACATGTCTCCTCCCCCTTCATCTACATGTCTTCTCCCCTTCATCTACATGTCTCCTCCCCCTTCATCTACACTGATTGAAGTGGATTTAACAAGAGACATCAATAAGGATTCATCTGGTCAGTCTGTCATTGAAAGAGTAGGTGGTGTTAATGTTTTGTCCACTCGGTATAGAATTGATGGAACTAGAACGCTGCTGGCGTGGTTCTAGAATGTCAAATCAACCTTCCATCCGTTCCACTATGCTGCTGGCGTGGTTCTAGAATGTCAAATCAACCTTCCATCCGTTCCACTAAGCTGCTGGCGTGGTTCTAGAATGTCAAATCAACCTTCCATCCGTTCCACTACGCTGCTGGCGTGGTTCTAGAATGTCAAATCAACCTTCCATCCGTTCCACTATGCTGCTGGCGTGGTTCTAGAATGTCAAATCAACCTTCCATCCGTTCCACTATGCTGCTGGCGTGGTTCTAGAATGTCAAATCAACCTTCCATCCGTTCCACTATGCTGCTGGCGTGGTTCTAGAATGTCAAATCAACCTTCCATCCGTTCCACTATGCTGCTGGCGTGGTTCTAGAATGTCAAATCAACCTTCCAGCCGTTCCACTATGCTGCTGGCGTGGTTCTAGAATGTCAAATCAACCTTCCATCCGTTCCACTATGCTGCTGGCGTGGTTCTAGAATGTCAAATCAACCTTCCAGCCGTTCCACTATGCTGCTGGCGTGGTTCTAGAATGTCAAATCAACCTTCCAGCCGTTCCACTATGCTGCTGGCGTGGTTCTAGAATGTCAAATCAACCTTCCAGCCGTTCCACTATGCTGCTGGCGTGGTTCTAGAATGTCAAATCAACCTTCCATCCGTTCCACTATGCTGCTGGCGTGGTTCTAGAATGTCAAATCAACCTTCCATCCGTTCCACTATGCTGCTGGCGTGGTTCTAGAATGTCAAATCAACCTTCCATCCGTTCCACTAAGCTGCTGGCGTGGTTCTAGAATGTCAAATCAACCTTCCATCCGTTCCACTACGCTGCTGGCGTGGTTCTAGAATGTCAAATCAACCTTCCATCCGTTCCACTATGCTGCTGGCGTGGTTCTAGAATGTCAAATCAACCTTCCATCCGTTCCACTATGCTGCTGGCGTGGTTCTAGAATGTCAAATCAACCTTCCATCCGTTCCACTATGCTGCTGGCGTGGTTCTAGAATGTCAAATCAACCTTCCATCCGTTCCACTATGCTGCTGGCGTGGTTCTAGAATGTCAAATCAACCTTCCATCCGTTCCACTATGCTGCTGGCGTGGTTTTAGAATGTCAAATCAACCTTCCATTCGTTCCACTATGCTGCTGGCGTGGTTCTAGAATGTCAAATCAACCTTCCATCCGTTCCACTATGCTGCTGTGGTGTGGTCTGGTCTGTCATCACACATCAGCTAATACATGGACTGGCTAGACTGGCCCAAGGCCAGGCTCCATCAATAACACACTAATAACATAACAAAGTGTGGATAATGATGAATTAGGTCCTGGCTAAGGCTTTTCAATGGACCAGAATGCATTGCCGCTCTAAAACACCAAGCCACTGTGACTAGGATAAACACACTACCACTGTAGTTCACATTAGTTTAATACATCTGCATCTAGATCGATGGGACAACCATTTTAATGGATCAGTACTGCTACATGTCTGTTTCCTGTGTGACCTCTAAACAGGCTGTTACTGCTATATGTCTGTTTCCTGTGTGACCTCTAAACAGGCTGTTACTACTATATGTCTGTTTCCTGTGTGACCTCTAAACAGGCTGTTACTACTATATGTCTGTTTCCTGTGTGACCTCTAAACAGGCTGTTACTACTATATGTCTGTTTCCTGTGTGACCTCTAAACAGGCTGTTACTACTATATGTCTGTTTCCTGTGTGACCTCTAAACAGGCTGTTACTGCTATATGTCTGTTTCCTGTGCGACCTCTAAACAGGCTGTTACTACTATATGTCTATTTCCTGTGCGACCTCTAAACAGGCTGTTACTACTATATGTCTGTTTCCTGTGTGACCTCTAAACAGGCTGTTACTACTATATGTCTGTTTCCTGTGTGACCTCTAAACAGGCTGTTACTGCTATATGTCTGTCTGTTTCCTGTGTGACCTCTAAACAGGCTGTTACTAATATATGTCTGTTTCCTGTGTGACCTCTAAACAGGCTGTTACTACTATATGTCTGTTTCCTGTGCGACCTCTAAACAGGCTTGTTACTACTATGTCTGTTTCCTGTGCGACCTCTAAACAGGCTGTTACTGACAGAGGAAAGAGGTAGATGACATTTGTTCCGCTTCGTTGTCTTGGTACGTTAATGTTAATCATGTCCAATAATCAAACGTACTGTTTATGAAGTACCTCTTGAATCTGTCATTGGTTTGTATCTCTAATCCCAGCCATAGTAATACACTCAACAGTTTTGAGTAATTATTCAGGACAAAATGCACTTTGTCAACAACCCAAAAAAACCTACCCTGGATTTCATGAGACAGTAATTCATATTTCGAACCTTAATCAACAGCTCGTGTTGATTTAAAGGTATTTGTCGAATAAAAAATAAAAAACAGTATGGGGAAACAAGCATCAAAACCTTTATAGGTCTGAGTTACAGAACACCTTCAACCTTAGATCAGTGAGGACAATGTACACATGACAAATTACTCTCTTCCAAACAGGTACAGCTCTGAAGTATTAGTGGTCCTGTCCTGTAGGTATTAGTGGTCCTGTCCTGTAGGTATTAGTGGTCCTGTCCTGTAGGTATTAGTGGTCCTGTCCTGTAGGTATTAGTGGTCCTGTCCTGTAGGTATTAGTGGTCCTGTCCTGTAGGTATTAGTGGTCCTGTAGGTATTAGTGGTCCTGTCCTGTAGATATTAGTGGTCCTGTCCTGTAGGTATTAGTGGTCCTGTCCTGTAGGTATTAGTGGTCCTGTCCTGTAGGTATTAGTGGTCCTGTAGGTATTAGTGGTCCTGTAGGTATTAGTGGTCCTGTAGGTATTAGTGGTCCTGTCCTGTAGGTATTAGTGGTCCTGTCCTGTATGTATTAGTGGTCCTGTCCTGTAGGTATTAGTGGTCCTGTCCTGTAGGTATTAGTGGTCCTGTAGGTATTAGTGGTCCTGTAGGTATTAGTGGTCCTGTAGGTATTAGTGATCCTGTAGGTATTAGTGGTCCTGTAGGTATTAGTGATCCTGTCCTGTAGGTGTTAGTGGTCCTGTAGGTATTAGTGGTCCTGTCCTGTAAGTATTAGTGGTCCTGTCCTGTAGGTATTAGTGGTCCTGTCCTGTAGGTATTAGTGGTCCTGTCCTGTAGGTATTAGTGGTCCTGTAGGTATTAGTGATCCTGTCCTGTAGGTATTAGTGGTCCTGTCCTGTAGGTATTAGTGATCCTGTCCTGTAGGTATTAGTGATCCTGTCCTGTAGGTATTAGTGGTCCTGTAGGTATTAGTGGTCCTGTAGGTATTAGTGATCCTGTCCTGTAGGTATTAGTGGTCCTGTAGGTATTAGTGGTCCTGTAGGTATTAGTGGTCCTGTAGGTATTAGTGGTCCTGTAGGTATTAGTGGTCCTGTAGGTATTAGTGGTCCTGTCCTGTAGGTATTAGTGGTCCTGTCCTGTAGGTGTTAGTGGTCCTGTAGGTATTAGTGGTCCTGTAGGTATTAGTGGTCCTGTAGGTATTAGTGATCCTGTCCTGTAGGTATTAGTGATCCTGTAGGTATTAGTGATCCTGTCCTGTAGGTATTAGTGATCCTGTCCTGTAGGTATTAGTGATCCTGTCCTGTAGGTATTAGTGATCCTGTCCTGTAGGTATTAGTGGTCCTGTAGGTATTAGTGGTCCTGTAGGTATTAGTGGTCCTGTCCGGTAGGTATTAGTGGTCCTGTCCGGTAGGTATTAGTGGTCCTGTAGGTATTAGTGATCCTGTAGGTATTAGTGATCCTGTCCTGTCGGTATTAGTGGTCCTGTAGGTATTAGTGGTCCTGTCCTGTAGGTATTAGTGGTCCTGTCCTGTAGGTATTAGTGGTCCTGTCCTGTAGGTATTTGTGGTCCTGTAGGTATTAGTGGTCCTGTAGGTATTAGTGGTCCTGTAGGTATTAGTGATCCTGTCCTGTAGGTATTAGTGGTCCTGTCCTGTAGGTATTAGTGGTCCTGTCCTGTAGGTATTAGTGGTCCTGTCCTGTAGGTATTAGTGGTCCTGTCCTGTAGGTATTAGTGGTCCTGTCCTGTAGGTATTAGTGGTCCTGTCCTGTAGGTATTAGTGGTCCTGTCCTGTAGGTATTAGTGGTCCTGTCCGGTAGGTATTAGTGGTCCTGTCCTGTAGGTATTAGTGGTCCTGTCCTGTAGGTATTAGTGGTCCTGTCCTGTAGGTATTTGAGGTCCTGTATGTATTAGTGGTCCTGTAGGTATTAGTGGTCCTGTAGGTATTAGTGATCCTGTCCTGTAGGTATTAGTGATCCTGTAGGTATTAGTGATCCTGTCCTGTAGGTATTAGTGATCCTGTCCTGTAGGTATTAGTGATCCTGTCCTGTAGGTATTAGTGATCCTGTCCTGTAGGTATTAGTGGTCCTGTAGGTATTAGTGGTCCTGTAGGTATTAGTGGTCCTGTCCGGTAGGTATTAGTGGTCCTGTCCGGTAGGTATTAGTGGTCCTGTAGGTATTAGTGATCCTGTAGGTATTAGTGATCCTGTCCTGTCGGTATTAGTGGTCCTGTAGGTATTAGTGGTCCTGTCCTGTAGGTATTAGTGGTCCTGTCCTGTAGGTATTAGTGGTCCTGTCCTGTAGGTATTTGTGGTCCTGTAGGTATTAGTGGTCCTGTAGGTATTAGTGGTCCTGTAGGTATTAGTGATCCTGTCCTGTAGGTATTAGTGGTCCTGTCCTGTAGGTATTAGTGGTCCTGTCCTGTAGGTATTAGTGGTCCTGTCCTGTAGGTATTAGTGGTCCTGTCCTGTAGGTATTAGTGGTCCTGTCCTGTAGGTATTAGTGGTCCTGTCCTGTAGGTATTAGTGGTCCTGTCCTGTAGGTATTAGTGGTCCTGTCCGGTAGGTATTAGTGGTCCTGTCCTGTAGGTATTAGTGGTCCTGTCCTGTAGGTATTAGTGGTCCTGTCCTGTAGGTATTAGTGGTCCTGTCCTGTAGGTATTAGTGGTCCTGTCCTGTAGGTATTAGTGGTCCTGTAGGTATTAGTGGTCCTGTAGGTATTAGTGGTCCTGTCCTGTAGGTATTAGTGGTCCTGTCCGGTAGGTATTAGTGGTCCTGTCCGGTAGGTATTAGTGGTCCTGTCCGGTAGGTATTAGTGGTCCGGTAGGTATTAGTGGTCCTGTCCTGTAGGTATTAGTGGTCCTGTCCGGTAGGTATTAGTGGTCCTGTCCGGTAGGTATTAGTGGTCCTGTCCGGTAGGTATTAGTGGTCCGGTAGGTATTAGTGGTCCTGTCCTGTAGGTATTAGTGGTCCTGTCCTGTAGGTATTAGTGGTCCTGTCCTGTAGGTATTAGTGGTCCTGTCCTGTAGTTATTAGTGGTCCTGTCCTGTAGGTATTAGTGATCCTGTCCTGTAGGTATTAGTGGTCCTGTCCGGTAGGTATTAGTGGTCCTGTCCGGTAGGTATTAGTGGTCCTGTAGGTATTAGTGGTCCTGTCCTGTAGGTATTAGTGGTCCTGTCCTGTAGGTATTAGTGATCCTGTCCTGTAGGTATTAGTGGTCCTGTCCTGTAGGTATTAGTGATCCTGTCCTGTAGGTATTAGTGATCCTGTCCTGTAGGTATTAGTGGTCCTGTAGGTATTAGTGGTCCTGTCCTGTAGGTATTAGTCAAATCAAATCAAATTTATTTATATAGCCCTTCGTACATCAGCTGATATCTCAAAGTGCTGTACAGAAACCCAGCCTAAAACCCCAAACAGCAAACAATGCAGGTGTAAAAGCATGGTGGCTAGGAAAAACTCCCTAGAAAGGCCAAAACCTAGGAAGAAACCTAGAGAGGAACCGGGCTATGTGGGGTGGCCAGTCCTCTTCTGGCTGTGCCGGGTAGAGATTATAACAGAACATGACCAAGATGTTCAAATGTTCATAAATGACCAGCATGGTCAAATAATAATAAGGCAGAACAGTTGAAACTGGAGCAGCAGCACAGTCAGATGGACTGGGGACAGCAAGGAGCCATCATGTCAGGTAGTCCTGGGGCACGGTCCTAGGGCTCAGGTCCTCCGAGAGAGAGAAAGAAAGAGAGAATTAGAGAGAGCATATGTGGGGTGGCCAGTCCTCTTCTGGCTGTGCCAGGTGGAGATTATAACAGAACGTGGCCAAGATGTTCAAATGTTCATAAATGACCAGCATGGTTGAATAATAGTAAGGCAGAACAGTTGAAACTGGAGCAGGAGCATGGCCAGGTGGACTGGGGACAGCAAGGAGTCCTCATGTCAGGTAGTCCTGGGACATGGTCCTAGGGCCCAGGCCAGTTGAAACTGGAGCAGCAGCATGGCCAGGTGGACTGGGGACAGCAAGGAGTCATCATGTCAGGTAGTCCTGGGGCATGGTTCTAGGGCTCAGGTCCTCCGAGAGAGAGAAAGAAAGAGAGAAGGAGAGAATTAGAGAACGCACACTTAGATTTACACAGGACACCGAATAGGACAGGAGAAGTACTCCAGATAAACAAACTGACCCTAGCCCCCGACACATAAACTACTGCAGCATAAATACTGGAGGCTGAGACAGGAGGGGTCAGGAGACACTGTGGCCCCATCCGAGGACACCCCGGACAGGGCCAAACAGGAAGGATATAACCCCACCCACTTTGCCAAAGCACAGCCCCCACACCACTAGAGGGAAATCTTCAACCACCAACTTACCATCCTGAGACAAGGCCGAGTATAGCCCACAAAGATCTCCGACACGGTACAACCCAAGGGGTGGGGGGAACCCAGACAGGCCGACCACAACAGTGAATCAACCCACCCAGGTGACGCATCCCCCCCAGGGACGGCACGAGAGAGCCCCAGCAAGCCAGTGACTCAGCCCCGTAACAGGGTTAGAGGCAGAGAATCCCAGTGGAAAAGGGGAACCGGCCAGGCAGAGACAGCAAGGGCGGTTCGTTGCTCCAGAGCCTTTCCGTTCACCTTCCCACTCCTGGGCCAGACTACACTCAATCATATGACCCACTGAAGAGATGAGTCTTCAGTAAAGACTTAAAGGTTGAGACCGAGTTTGCGTCTCTGACATGGGTAGGCAGACCGTTCCATAAAAATGGAGCTCTATAGGAGAAAGCCCTGCCTCCAGCTGTTTGCTTAGAAATTCTAGGGACAATTAGGAGGCCTGCGTCTTGTGACCGTAGCGTACGTATAGGTATGTACGGCAGGACCAAATCAGAGAGGTAGGTAGGAGCAAGCCCATGTAATGCTTTGTAGGTTAGCAGTAAAACCTTGAAATCAGCCCTTGCTTTGACAGGAAGCCAGTGTAGAGAGGCTAGCACTGGAGTAATATGATCAATTTTTTTGGTTCTAGTCAGGATTCTAGCAGCCGTATTTAGCACTAACTGAAGTTTATTTAGTGCTTTATCCGGGTAGCCGGAAAATAGAGCATTGCAGTAGTCTAACCTAGAAGTGACAAAAGCATGGATTAATTTTTCTGCATCATTTTTGGACAGAAAGTTTCTGATTTTTGCAATGTTACGTAGATGGAAAAAAGCTGTCCTCGAAATGGTCTTGATATGTTCTTCAAAAGAGAGATCAGGGTCCAGAGTAACGCCGAGGTCCTTCACAGTTTTATTTGAGACGACTGTACAACCATTAAGATTAATTGTCAGATTCAACAGAAGATCTCTTTGTTTCTTGGGACCTAGAACAAGCATCTCTGTTTTGTCCGAGTTTAATAGTAGAAAGTTTGCAGCCATCCACTTCCTTATGTCTGAAACACATGCTTCTAGCGAGGGCAATTTTGGTGCTTCACCATGTTTCATTGAAATGTACAGCTGTGTGTCATCCGCATAGCAGTGAAAGTTTACATTATGTTTTCGAATAACATCCCCAAGAGGTAAAATATATAGTGAAAACAATAGTGGTCCTAAAACAGAACCTTGAGGAACACCGAAATGTACAGTTGATTAGTGGTCCTGATTAGTGGTCCTGTCCTGTAGGTATTAGTGGTCCTGTCCTGTAGGTATTAGTGATCCTGTCCTGTAGGTATTAGTGATCCTGTCCTGTAGGTATTAGTGATCCTGTCCTGTAGGTATTAGTGATCCTGTAGGTATTAGTGGTCCTGTAGGTATTAGTGGTCCTGTAGGTATTAGTGGTCCTGTAGGTATTAGTGGTCCTGTAGGATTAATGGTCCTGTCCTGTAGGTATTAGTGGTCCTGTCCTGTAGGTATTAGTGGTTCTGTAGGTATTAGTGATCATGTAGGTATTAGTGATCCTGTCCTGTAGGTAATAGTGGTCCTGTAGGTATTAGTGGTCCTGTCCTGTAGGTATTAGTGGTCCTGTCCTGTAGGTATTAGTGGTCCTGTCCTGTAGGTATTAGTGGTCCTGTCCTGTAGGTATTAGTGGTCCTGTCCTGTAGGTATTAGTGGTCCTGTAGGTATTAGTGGTCCTGTAGGTATTAGTGGTCCTGTAGGTATTAGTGATCCTGTCCTGTAGGTATTAGTGGTCCTGTGGGTATTAGTGGTCCTGTCCTGTAGGTATTAGTGGTCCTGTCCTGTAGGTATTAGTGGTCCTGTAGGTATTAGTGGTCCTGTAGGTATTAGTGGTCCTGTAGGTATTAGTGATTCCTGTCCTGTCGGTATTAGTGGTCCTGTAGGTATTAGTGGTCCTGTCCGGTAGGTATTAGTGGTCCTGTCCTGTAGGTATTAGTGGTCCTGTCCTGTAGGTATTTGTGGTCCTGTAGGTATTAGTGGTCCTGTCCGGTAGGTATTAGTGGTCCTGTCCTGTAGGTATTAGTGGTCCTGTCCTGTAGGTATTAGTGGTCCTGTAGGTATTAGTGGTCCTGTAGGTATTAGTGGTCCTGTAGGTATTAGTGATTCCTGTCCTGTCGGTATTAGTGGTCCTGTAGGTATTAGTGGTCCTGTCCGGTAGGTATTAGTGGTCCTGTCCTGTAGGTATTAGTGGTCCTGTCCTGTAGGTATTTGTGGTCCTGTAGGTATTAGTGGTCCTGTCCGGTAGGTATTAGTGGTCCTGTCCTGTAGGTATTAGTGGTCCTGTCCTGTAGGTATTTGTGGTCCTGTCCGGTAGGTATTAGTGGTCCTGTCCTGTAGGTATTAGTGGTCCTGTCCTGTAGGTATTAGTGGTCCTGTAGGTATTAGTGGTCCTGTAGGTATTAGTGGTCCTGTAGGTATTAGTGATTCCTGTCCTGTCGGTATTAGTGGTCCTGTAGGTATTAGTGGTCCTGTCCGGTAGGTATTAGTGGTCCTGTCCGGTAGGTATTAGTGGTCCTGTAGGTATTAGTGGTCCTGTAGGTATTAGTGATCCTGTAGGTATTAGTGATCCTGTCCTGTCGGTATTAGTGGTCCTGTAGGTATTAGTGGTCCTGTCCTGTAGGTATTAGTGGTCCTGTCCTATAGGTATTAGTGGTCCTGTCCTGTAGGTATTTGTGGTCCTGTCCTGTAGGTATTAGTGGTCCTGTAGGTATTAGTGGTCCTGTAGGTATTAGTGATCCTGTCCTGTCGGTATTAGTGGTCCTGTCGGTATTAGTGGTCCTGTCCTGTAGGTATTAGTGGTCCTGTCCTGTAGGTATTAGTGGTCCTGTCCTGTAGGTATTAGTGGTCCTGTCCTGTAGGTATTAGTGGTCCTGTCCTGTCCTGTAGGTATTAGTGGTCCTGTCCTGTAGGTATTAGTGGTCCTGTCCGGTAGGTATTAGTGGTCCTGTCCGGTAGGTATTAGTGGTCCTGTCCTGTAGGTATTAGTGGTCCTGTCCTGTAGGTATTAGTGGTCCTGTCCTGTAGGTATTAGTGGTCCTGTCCTGTAGGTATTAGTGGTCCTGTCCTGTAGGTATTAGTGGTCCTGTAGGTATTAGTGGTCCTGTCCTGTAGGTATTAGTGGTCCTGTCCTGTAGGTATTAGTGGTCCTGTCCGGTAGGTATCAGTGGTCCTGTCCGGTAGGTATTAGTGGTCCTGTCCGGTAGGTATTAGTGGTCCGGTAGGTATTAGTGGTCCGGTAGGTATTAGTGGTCCTGTCCGGTAGGTATTAGTGGTCCTGTCCGGTAGGTATTAGTGGTCCTGTCCGGTAGGTATTAGTGGTCCTGTCCTGTAGGTATTAGTGGTCCTGTCCTGTAGGTATTAGTGGTCCTGTCCTGTAGGTATTAGTGGTCCTGTCCTGTAGGTATTAGTGGTCCTGTCCTGTAGGTATTAGTGGTCCTGTCCGGTAGGTATCAGTGGTCCTGTCCGGTAGGTATTAGTGGTCCTGTCCGGTAGGTATTAGTGGTCCGGTAGGTATTAGTGGTCCTGTCCTGTAGGTATTAGTGGTCCTGTCCGGTAGGTATTAGTGGTCCTGTCCTGTAGGTATTAGTGGTCCGGTCCTGTAGGTATTAGTGGTCCTGTCCTGTAGGTATTAGTGGTCCTGTCCTGTAGGTATTAGTGGTCCTGTCCTGTAGGTATTAGTGGTCCTGTCCTGTAGGTATTAGTGGTCCTGTCCTGTAGGTATTAGTGGTCCTGTAGGTATTAGTAGTCCTGTCCTGTAGGTATTAGTGATCCTGTCCTGTAGGTATTAGTGGTCCTGTCCTGTAGGTATTAGTGGTCCTGTAGGTATTAGTAGTCCTGTCCTGTAGGTATTAGTGATCCTGTCCTGTAGGTATTAGTGGTCCTGTCCTGTAGGTATTAGTGGTCCTGTAGGTATTAGTAGTCCTGTCCTGTAGGTATTAGTGGTCCTGTCCTGTAGGTATTAGTGGTCCTGTGGGTATTAGTGGTCCTGTCCTGTAGGTATTAGTGGTCCTGTCCTGTAGGTATTAGTGGTCCTGTAGGTATTAGTGGTCCTGTAGGTATTAGTGGTCCTGTAGGTATTAGTGATTCCTGTCCTGTCGGTATTAGTGGTCCTGTCCTGTAGGTATTAGTGGTCCTGTCCTGTAGGTATTAGTGGTCCTGTCCTGTAGGTATTAGTGGTCCTGTCCTGTAGGTATTAGTGGTCCTGTCCTGTAGGTATTAGTGGTCCTGTCCTGTAGGTATTAGTGGTCCTGTCCTGTAGGTATTAGTGGTCCTGTAGGTATTAGTGGTCCTGTAGGTATTAGTGGTCCTGTCCTGTAGGTATTAGTGGTCCTGTCCGGTAGGTATCAGTGGTCCTGTCCGGTAGGTATTAGTGGTCCTGTCCGGTAGGTATTAGTGGTCCGGTAGGTATTAGTGGTCCTGTCCTGTAGGTATTAGTGGTCCTGTCCGGTAGGTATTAGTGGTCCTGTCCGGTAGGTATTAGTGGTCCTGTCCTGTAGGTATTAGTGGTCCGGTCCTGTAGGTATTAGTGGTCCTGTCCTGTAGGTATTAGTGGTCCTGTCCTGTAGGTATTAGTGGTCCTGTCCTGTAGGTATTAGTGGTCCTGTCCTGTAGGTATTAGTGGTCCTGTCCTGTAGGTATTAGTGGTCCTGTAGGTATTAGTAGTCCTGTCCTGTAGGTATTAGTGATCCTGTCCTGTAGGTATTAGTGGTCCTGTCCTGTAGGTATTAGTGGTCCTGTAGGTATTAGTAGTCCTGTCCTGTAGGTATTAGTAGTCCTGTCCTGTAGGTATTAGTGGTCCTGTCCTGTAGGTATTAGTGGTCCTGTAGGTATTAGTGGTCCTGTCCGGTAGGTATTAGTGGACCTGTAGGTATTAGTGGTCCTGTCCTGTAGGTATTAGTGATCCTGTCCTGTAGGTATTAGTGATCCTGTCCTGTAGGTATTAGTGGTCCTGTCCGTTAGGTATTAGTGGTCCTGTCCTGTAGGTATTAGTGGTCCTGTCCTGTAGGTATTAGTGGTCCTGTAGGTATTAGTGATCCTGTCCTGTTGGTATTAGTGGTCCTGTCCGGTAGGTATTAGTGGTCCTGTCCTGTAGGTATTAGTGGTCCTGTCCTGTAGGTATTAGTGGTCCTGTCCTGTAGGTATTAGTGGTCCTGTCCTGTAGGTATTAGTGGTCCTGTCCGGTAGGTATTAGTGGTCCTGTCCTGTCCGGTAGGTATTAGTGGTCCTGTCCTGTAGGTATTAGTGGTCCTGTCCGGTAGGTATCAGTGGTCCTGTCCGGTAGGTATTAGTGGTCCTGTCCGGTAGTTATTAGTGGTCCTGTAGGTATTAGTGGTCCTGTCCTGTAGGTATTAGTGGTTCTGTCCGGTAGGTATTAGTGGTCCTGTAGGTATTAGTGGTCCTGTAGGTATTAGTGGTCCTGTAGGTATTAGTGGTCCTGTAGGTATTAGTGATCCTGTCCTGTAGGTATTAGTGTTCCTGTAGGTATTAGTGGTCCTGTAGGTATTAGTGGTCCTGTCCGGTAGGTATTAGTGGTCCTGTAGGTATTAGTGATCCTGTAGGTATTAGTGGTCCTGTAGGTATTAGTGATCCTGTCCTGTCGGTATTAGTGGTCCTGTTGGTATTAGTGGTCCTGTCCTGTAGGTATTAGTGGTCCTGTCCTGTAGGTATTTGAGGTCCTGTAGGTATTTGAGGTCCTGTAGGTATTAGTGGTCCTGTAGGTATTAGTGATCCTGTCCTGTCGGTATTAGTGGTCCTGTCGGTATTAGTGGTCCTGTCGGTATTAGTGGTCCTGTCGTTATTAGTGGTCCTGTCCTGTAGGTATTAGTGGTCCTGTCCTGTAGGTATTAGTGGTCCTGTCCTGTAGGTATTAGTGGTCCTGTCCTGTAGGTATTAGTGGTCCTGTCCTGTAGGTATTAGTGGTCCTGTCGGTATTAGTGGTCCTGTAGGTATTAGTAGTCCTGTCCTGTAGGTATTAGTGATCCTGTCCTGTAGGTATTAGTGGTCCTGTCCTGTAGGTATTAGTGGTCCTGTAGGTATTAGTAGTCCTGTCCTGTAGGTATTAGTGGTCCTGTCCTGTAGGTATTAGTGGTCCTGTAGGTATTAGTGGTCCTGTCCGGTAGGTATTAGTGGACCTGTAGGTATTAGTGGTCCTGTCCTGTAGGTATTAGTGGTCCTGTCCTGTAGGTATTTGTGGTCCTGTCCTGTAGGTATTTGTGGTCCTGTCCTGTAGGTATTAGTGATCCTGTCCTGTAGGTATTAGTGATCCTGTCCTGTAGGTATTAGTGGTCCTGTCCGGTAGGTATTAGTGGTCCTGTCCTGTAGGTATTAGTGGTCCTGTCCTGTAGGTATTAGTGGTCCTGTAGGTATTAGTGGTCCTGTCCTGTTGGTATTAGTGGTCCTGTCCGGTAGGTATTAGTGGTCCTGTCCTGTAGGTATTAGTGGTCCTGTCCTGTAGGTATTAGTGGTCCTGTCCTGTAGGTATTAGTGGTCCTGTCCGGTAGGTATTAGTGGTCCTGTCCTGTCCGGTAGGTATTAGTGGTCCTGTCCTGTCCGGTAGGTATTAGTGGTCCTGTCCTGTCCTGTAGGTATTAGTGGTCCTGTCCGGTAGGTATCAGTGGTCCTGTCCGGTAGTTATTAGTGGTCCTGTAGGTATTAGTGGTCCTGTCCTGTAGGTATTAGTGGTCCTGTCCGGTAGGTATTAGTGGTCCTGTAGGTATTAGTGGTCCTGTAGGTATTAGTGGTCCTGTAGGTATTAGTGGTCCTGTCCGGTAGGTATTAGTGGTCCTGTAGGTATTAGTGATTCCTGTCCTGTCGGTATTAGTGGTCCTGTAGGTATTAGTGGTCTTGTCCGGTAGGTATTAGTGGTCCTGTAGGTATTAGTGATCCTGTAGGTATTAGTGGTCCTGTAGGTATTAGTGGTCCTGTCCTGTAGGTATTAGTGGTCCTGTCCTGTAGGTATTAGTGGTCCTGTCCGGTAGGTATTAGTGGTCCTGTAGGTATTAGTGGTCCTGTAGGTATTAGTGGTCCTGTAGGTATTAGTGGTCCTGTAGGTATTAGTGATCCTGTCCTGTGGG
Source organism: Oncorhynchus gorbuscha (assembly GCF_021184085.1). NCBI lineage: Eukaryota > Metazoa > Chordata > Actinopteri > Salmoniformes > Salmonidae > Oncorhynchus > Oncorhynchus gorbuscha. Next base: position 80,258 of record NW_025746439.1, read on the forward strand.
TATTAGTGGTCCTGTAGGTATTAGTGGTCCTGTAGGTATTAGTGGTCCTGTCCGGTAGGTATTAGTGGTCCTGTAGGTATTAGTGGTCCTGTCCGGTAGGTATTAGTGGTCCTGTAGGTATTAGTGGTCCTGTCCGGTAGGTATTAGTGGTCCTGTAGGTATTAGTGATCCTGTAGGTATTAGTGGTCCTGTAGGTATTAGTGATCCTGTCCTGTCGGTATTAGTGGTCCTGTAGGTATTAGTGGTCCTGTCCTGTAGGTATTAGTGGTCCTGTCCTGTAGGTATTTGAGGTCCTGTAGGTATTTGAGGTCCTGTAGGTATTAGTGGTCCTGTAGGTATTAGTGGTCCTGTAGGTATTAGTGATCCTGTCCTGTCGGTATTAGTGGTCCTGTCGGTATTAGTGGTCCTGTCGGTATTAGTGGTCCTGTCCTGTAGTTATTAGTGGTCCTGTCCTGTAGGTATTAGTGGTCCTGTCCTGTAGGTATTAGTGGTCCTGTCCTGTCGGTATTAGTGGTCCTGTCCTGTAGGTATTAGTGGTCCTGTCCTGTAGGTATTAGTGGTCCTGTCCTGTAGGTATTAGTGGTCCTGTCCTGTAGGTATTAGTGGTCCTGTCGGTATTAGTGGTCCTGTAGGTATTAGTGGTCCTGTAGGTATTAGTGGTCCTGTCCTGTAGGTATTAGTGGTCCTGTCCTGTCCTGTAGGTATTAGTGGTCCTGTCCTGTAGGTATTAGTGGTCCGGTAGGTATTAGTGGTCCTGTCCTGTAGGTATTAGTGGTCCTGTCCTGTAGGTATTAGTGGTCCTGTAGGTATTAGTGGTCCTGTCCTGTAGGTATTAGTGGTCCTGTCCTGTAGGTATTAGTGGTCCTGTCCTGTAGGTATTAGTGGTCCTGTAGGTATTAGTGGTCCTGTCCTGTAGGTATTAGTGGTCCTGTCCTGTAGGTATTAGTGGTCCTGTAGGTATTAGTAGTCCTGTCCTGTAGGTATTAGTGGTCCTGTAGGTATTAGTAGTCCTGTCCTGTAGGTATTAGTGATCCTGTCCTGTAGGTATTAGTGGTCCTGTCCTGTAGGTATTAGTGATCCTGTCCTGTAGGTATTAGTGATCCTGTCCTGTAGGTATTAGTGATCCTGTCCTGTAGGTATTAGTGATCCTGTCCTGTAGGTATTAGTGGTCCTGTCCTGTAGGTATTAGTGGTCCTGTCCGGTAGGTATTAGTGGTCCTGTCCTGTAGGTATTAGTGGTCCTGTCCTGTAGGTATTAGTGGTCCTGTAGGTATTAGTGGTCCTGTAGGTATTAGTGGTCTTGTCCTGTAGGTATTAGTGGTCCTGTCCTGTAGGTATTAGTGGTCCTGTCCGGTAGGTATTAGTGGTCCTGTAGGTATTAGTGGTCCTGTAGGTATTAGTGGTCCTGTAGGTATTAGTGATCCTGTCCTGTAGGTATTAGTGGTCCTGTAGGTATTAGTGGTCCTGTCCGGTAGGTATTAGTGGTCCTGTAGGTATTAGTGATTCCTGTCCTGTCGGTATTAGTGGTCCTGTAGGTATTAGTGGTCCTGTAGGTATTAGTGGTCCTGTAGGTATTAGTGATCCTGTCCTGTAGGTATTAGTGGTCCTGTCCTGTAGGTATTAGTGATCCTGTCCTGTAGGTATTAGTGGTCCTGTAGGTATTAGTGGTCCTGTCCGGTAGGTATTAGTGGTCCTGTAGGTATTAGTGATTCCTGTCCTGTCGGTATTAGTGGTCCTGTAGGTATTAGTGGTCCTGTAGGTATTAGTGGTCCTGTAGGTATTAGTGATCCTGTCCTGTAGGTATTAGTGGTCCTGTCCTGTAGGTATTAGTGGTCCTGTCCTGTAGGTATTAGTGGTCCTGTCCTGTAGGTATTAGTGGTCCTGTCCGGTAGGTATTAGTGGTCCTGTAGGTATTAGTGATTCCTGTCCTGTCGGTATTAGTGGTCCTGTAGGTATTAGTGGTCCTGTCCGGTAGGTATTAGTGGTCCTGTAGGTATTAGTGGTCCTGTAGGTATTAGTGATCCTGTCCTGTCGGTATTAGTGGTCCTGTAGGTATTAGTGGTCCTGTCCTGTAGGTATTAGTGGTCCTGTCCTGTAGGTATTTGAGGTCCTGTATGTATTAGTGGTCCTGTAGGTATTAGTGGTCCTGTAGGTATTAGTGATCCTGTCCTGTCGGTATTAGTGGTCCTGTCGGTATTAGTGGTCCTGTCCTGTCGGTATTAGTGGTCCTGTCCTGTAGGTATTAGTGGTCCTGTCCTGTAGGTATTAGTGGTCCTGTCCTGTAGGTATTAGTGGTCCTGTCGGTATTAGTGGTCCTGTAGGTATTAGTGGTCCTGTAGGTATTAGTGGTCCTGTCCTGTAGGTATTAGTGGTCCTGTCCTGTCCTGTAGGTATTAGTGGTCCTGTCCTGTAGGTATTAGTGGTCCTGTCCTGTCCTGTAGGTATTAGTGGTCCTGTCCGGTAGGTATTAGTGGTCCTGTCCGGTAGGTATTAGTGGTCCTGTCCTGTAGGTATTAGTGGTCCTGTAGGTATTAGTGGTCCTGTAGGTATTAGTGGTCCTGTCCTGTAGGTATTAGTGGTCCTGTAGGTATTAGTGGTCCTGTCCTGTAGGTATTAGTGGTCCTGTCCTGTAGGTATTAGTGGTCCTGTCCTGTAGGTATTAGTGGTCCTGTAGGTATTAGTAGTCCTGTCCTGTAGGTATTAGTGATCCTGTCCTGTAGGTATTAGTGGTCCTTTAGGTATTAGTGATCCTGTAGGTATTAGTGGTCCTGTAGGTATTAGTGATCCTGTCCTGTCGGTATTAGTGGTCCTGTAGGTATTAGTGGTCCTGTCCTGTAGGTATTAGTGGTCCTGTCCTGTAGGTATTTGAGGTCCTGTAGGTATTAGTGGTCCTGTAGGTATTAGTGGTCCTGTAGGTATTAGTGATCCTGTCGGTATTAGTGGTCCTGTCCTGTAGTTATTAGTGGTCCTGTCCTGTAGGTATTAGTGGTCCTGTCCTGTAGGTATTAGTGGTCCTGTCCTGTCGGTATTAGTGGTCCTGTCCTGTCGGTATTAGTGGTCCTGTCCTGTAGGTATTAGTGGTCCTGTCCTGTAGGTATTAGTGGTCCTGTCCTGTAGGTATTAGTGGTCCTGTCCTGTAGGTATTAGTGGTCCTGTCGGTATTAGTGGTCCTGTCCTGTAGGTATTAGTGGTCCTGTAGGTATTAGTAGTCCTGTCCTGTAGGTATTAGTGATCCTGTCCTGTAGGTATTAGTGGTCCTGTCCTGTAGGTATTAGTGGTCCTGTAGGTATTAGTAGTCCTGTCCTGTAGGTATTAGTGGTCCTGTCCTGTAGGTATTAGTGGTCCTGTAGGTATTAGTGGTCCTGTCCGGTAGGTATTAGTGGACCTGTAGTTATTAGTGGTCCTGTCCTGTAGGTATTTGTGGTCCTGTCCTGTAGGTATTAGTGATCCTGTCCTGTAGGTATTAGTGATCCTGTCCTGTAGGTATTAGTGGTCCTGTCCGGTAGGTATTAGTGGTCCTGTCCTGTAGGTATTAGTGGTCCTGTCCTGTAGGTATTAGTGGTCCTGTAGGTATTAGTGGTCCTGTCCTGTTGGTATTAGTGGTCCTGTCCTGTAGGTATTAGTGGTCCTGTCCTGTAGGTATTAGTGGTCCTGTCCTGTAGGTATTAGTGGTCCTGTCCTGTAGGTATTAGTGGTCCTGTCCTGTAGGTATTAGTGGTCCTGTCCTGTAGGTATTAGTGGTCCTGTCCGGTAGGTATTAGTGGTCCTGTCCTGTCCGGTAGGTATTAGTGGTCCTGTCCGGTAGGTATTAGTGGTCCTGTCCTGTCCTGTAGGTATTAGTGGTCCTGTCCGGTAGGTATCAGTGGTCCTGTCCGGTAGGTATTAGTGGTCCTGTCCGGTAGTTATTAGTGGTCCTGTAGGTATTAGTGGTCCTGTCCTGTAGGTATTAGTGGTCCTGTCCGGTAGGTATTAGTGGTCCTGTAGGTATTAGTGGTCCTGTAGGTATTAGTGGTCCTGTAGGTATTAGTGGTCCTGTAGGTATTAGTGATCCTGTCCTGTAGGTATTAGTGGTCCTGTAGGTATTAGTGGTCCTGTAGGTATTAGTGGTCCTGTCCGGTAGGTATTAGTGGTCCTGTAGGTATTAGTGATTCCTGTCCTGTCGGTATTAGCGGTCCTGTAGGTATTAGTGGTCCTGTCCGGTAGGTATTAGTGGTCCTGTAGGTATTAGTGATCCTGTAGGTATTAGTGGTCCTGTAGGTATTAGTGATCCTGTCCTGTCGGTATTAGTGGTCCTGTAGGTATTAGTGGTCCTGTCCTGTAGGTATTAGTGGTCCTGTCCTGTAGGTATTTGAGGTCCTGTAGGTATTAGTGGTCCTGTAGGTATTAGTGGTCCTGTCGGTATTAGTGGTCCTGTCGGTATTAGTGGTCCTGTCGGTATTAGTGGTCCTGTCCTGTAGTTATTAGTGGTCCTGTCCTGTAGGTATTAGTGGTCCTGTCCTGTCGGTATTAGTGGTCCTGTCCTGTAGGTATTAGTGGTCCTGTCCTGTAGGTATTAGTGGTCCTGTCCTGTAGGTATTAGTGGTCCTGTCCTGTAGGTATTAGTGGTCCTGTCCTGTAGGTATTAGTGGTCCTGTCGGTATTAGTGGTCCTGTCGGTATTAGTGGTCCTGTAGGTATTAGTGGTCCTGTAGGTATTAGTGGTCCTGTCCTGTAGGTATTAGTGGTCCTGTCCTGTCCTGTAGGTATTAGTGGTCCTGTCCTGTAGGTATTAGTGGTCCGGTAGGTATTAGTGGTCCTGTCCTGTAGGTATTAGTGGTCCTGTCCTGTAGGTATTAGTGGTCCTGTCCGGTAGGTATTAGTGGTCCTGTCCTGTAGGTATTAGTGGTCCTGTCCTGTAGGTATTAGTGGTCCTGTAGGTATTAGTGGTCCTGTAGGTATTAGTGGTCTTGTCCTGTAGGTATTAGTGGTCCTGTCCTGTAGGTATTAGTGGTCCTGTCCGGTAGGTATTAGTGGTCCTGTAGGTATTAGTGGTCCTGTAGGTATTAGTGGTCCTGTAGGTATTAGTGATCCTGTCCTGTAGGTATTAGTGGTCCTGTAGGTATTAGTGGTCCTGTCCTGTAGGTATTAGTGGTCCTGTAGGTATTAGTGGTCCTGTCCGGTAGGTATTAGTGGTCCTGTAGGTATTATTGATTCCTGTCCTGTCGGTATTAGTGGTCCTGTAGGTATTAGTGGTCCTGTAGGTATTAGTGGTCCTGTAGGTATTAGTGATCCTGTCCTGTAGGTATTAGTGGTCCTGTCCTGTAGGTATTAGTGGTCCTGTCCTGTAGGTATTAGTGGTCCTGTCCGGTAGGTATTAGTGGTCCTGTAGGTATTAGTGATTCCTGTCCTGTCGGTATTAGTGGTCCTGTAGGTATTAGTGGTCCTGTCCGGTAGGTATTAGTGGTCCTGTAGGTATTAGTGATCCTGTAGGTATTAGTGATCCTGTAGGTATTAGTGGTCCTGTAGGTATTAGTGATCCTGTCCTGTCGGTATTAGTGGTCCTGTAGGTATTAGTGGTCCTGTCCTGTAGGTATTAGTGGTCCTGTCCTGTAGGTATTTGAGGTCCTGTAGGTATTTGAGGTCCTGTATGTATTAGTGGTCCTGTAGGTATTAGTGGTCCTGTAGGTATTAGTGATCCTGTCCTGTCGGTATTAGTGGTCCTGTCGGTATTAGTGGTCCTGTCCTGTAGGTATTAGTGGTCCTGTCCTGTAGGTATTAGTGGTCCTGTCCTGTAGGTATTAGTGGTCCTGTCCTGTAGGTATTAGTGGTCCTGTCGGTATTAGTGGTCCTGTAGGTATTAGTGGTCCTGTAGGTATTAGTGGTCCTGTCCTGTAGGTATTAGTGGTCCTGTCCTGTCCTGTAGGTATTAGTGGTCCTGTCCTGTAGGTATTAGTGGTCCTGTCCTGTAGGTATTAGTGGTCCTGTCCGGTAGGTATTAGTGGTCCTGTAGGTATTAGTGATTCCTGTCCTGTCGGTATTAGTGGTCCTGTAGGTATTAGTGGTCCTGTCCGGTAGGTATTAGTGGTCCTGTAGGTATTAGTGATCCTGTAGGTATTAGTGATCCTGTAGGTATTAGTGGTCCTGTAGGTATTAGTGATCCTGTCCTGTCGGTATTAGTGGTCCTGTAGGTATTAGTGGTCCTGTCCTGTAGGTATTAGTGGTCCTGTCCTGTAGGTATTAGTGGTCCTGTCCTGTAGGTATTTGAGGTCCTGTATGTATTAGTGGTCCTGTAGGTATTAGTGGTCCTGTAGGTATTAGTGATCCTGTCCTGTCGGTATTAGTGGTCCTGTCGGTATTAGTGGTCCTGTCCTGTAGGTATTAGTGGTCCTGTCCTGTAGGTATTAGTGGTCCTGTCCTGTAGGTATTAGTGGTCCTGTCCTGTAGGTATTAGTGGTCCTGTCGGTATTAGTGGTCCTGTAGGTATTAGTGGTCCTGTCCTGTAGGTATTAGTGGTCCTGTCCTGTAGGTATTAGTGGTCCTGTCCTGTAGGTATTAGTGGTCCTGTCCGGTAGGTATTAGTGGTCCTGTCCTGTAGGTATTAGTGGTCCTGTCCTGTAGGTATTAGTGGTCCTGTCCTGTAGGTATTAGTGGTCCTGTAGGTATTAGTGGTCCTGTAGGTATTAGTGGTCCTGTCCTGTAGGTATTAGTGGTCCTGTAGGTATTAGTGGTCCTGTAGGTATTAGTGGTCCTGTCCTGTAGGTATTAGTGGTCCTGTCCTGTAGGTATTAGTGGTCCTGTAGGTATTAGTGGTCCTGTCCTGTAGGTATTAGTGATCCTGTCCTGTAGGTATTAGTGGTCCTGTAGGTATTAGTGATCCTGTAGGTATTAGTGGTCCTGTAGGTATTAGTGATCCTGTCCTGTCGGTATTAGTGGTCCTGTAGGTATTAGTGGTCCTGTCCTGTAGGTATTAGTGGTCCTGTCCTGTAGGTATTTGAGGTCCTGTAGGTATTAGTGGTCCTGTAGGTATTAGTGGTCCTGTAGGTATTAGTGATCCTGTCGGTATTAGTGGTCCTGTCCTGTAGTTATTAGTGGTCCTGTCCTGTAGGTATTAGTGGTCCTGTCCTGTCGGTATTAGTGGTCCTGTCCTGTCGGTATTAGTGGTCCTGTCCTGTAGGTATTAGTGGTCCTGTCCTGTAGGTATTAGTGGTCCTGTCCTGTAGGTATTAGTGGTCCTGTCCTGTAGGTATTAGTGGTCCTGTCGGTATTAGTGGTCCTGTCCTGTAGGTATTAGTGGTCCTGTAGGTATTAGTAGTCCTGTCCTGTAGGTATTAGTGATCCTGTCCTGTAGGTATTAGTGGTCCTGTCCTGTAGGTATTAGTGGTCCTGTAGGTATTAGTAGTCCTGTCCTGTAGGTATTAGTGGTCCTGTCCTGTAGGTATTAGTGGTCCTGTAGGTATTAGTGGTCCTGTCCGGTAGGTATTAGTGGACCTGTAGGTATTAGTGGTCCTGTCCTGTAGGTATTTGTGGTCCTGTCCTGTAGGTATTAGTGATCCTGTCCTATAGGTATTAGTGATCCTGTCCTGTAGGTATTAGTGGTCCTGTCCGGTAGGTATTAGTGGTCCTGTCCTGTAGGTATTAGTGGTCCTGTCCTGTAGGTATTAGTGGTCCTGTAGGTATTAGTGGTCCTGTCCTGTTGGTATTAGTGGTCCTGTCCTGTAGGTATTAGTGGTCCTGTCCTGTAGGTATTAGTGGTCCTGTCCTGTAGGTATTAGTGGTCCTGTCCTGTAGGTATTAGTGGTCCTGTCCTGTAGGTATTAGTGGTCCTGTCCGGTAGGTATTAGTGGTCCGGTCCTGTCCGGTAGGTATTAGTGGTCCTGTCCTGTCCGGTAGGTATTAGTGGTCCTGTCCTGTCCGGTAGGTATTAGTGGTCCTGTCCTGTCCGGTAGGTATTAGTGGTCCTGTCCTGTCCGGTAGGTATTAGTGGTCCTGTCCTGTCCTGTAGGTATTAGTGGTCCTGTCCGGTAGGTATCAGTGGTCCTGTCCGGTAGGTATTAGTGGTCCTGTCCGGTAGTTATTAGTGGTCCTGTAGGTATTAGTGGTCCTGTCCTGTAGGTATTAGTGGTCCTGTCCGGTAGGTATTAGTGGTCCTGTAGGTATTAGTGGTCCTGTAGGTATTAGTGGTCCTGTAGGTATTAGTGATCCTGTCCTGTAGGTATTAGTGGTCCTGTAGGTATTAGTGGTCCTGTAGGTATTAGTGGTCCTGTAGGTATTAGTGGTCCTGTCCGGTAGGTATTAGTGGTCCTGTAGGTATTAGTGATTCCTGTCCTGTCGGTATTAGCGGTCCTGTAGGTATTAGTGGTCCTGTCCGGTAGGTATTAGTGGTCCTGTAGGTATTAGTGGTCCTGTAGGTATTAGTGATCCTGTCCTGTCGGTATTAGTGGTCCTGTAGGTATTAGTGGTCCTGTCCTGTAGGTATTAGTGGTCCTGTCCTGTAGGTATTTGAGGTCCTGTAGGTATTAGTGGTCCTGTAGGTATTAGTGGTCCTGTCGGTATTAGTGGTCCTGTCGGTATTAGTGGTCCTGTCGGTATTAGTGGTCCTGTCCTGTAGTTATTAGTGGTCCTGTCCTGTAGGTATTAGTGGTCCTGTCCTGTCGGTATTAGTGGTCCTGTCCTGTAGGTATTAGTGGTCCTGTCCTGTAGGTATTAGTGGTCCTGTCCTGTAGGTATTAGTGGTCCTGTCCTGTAGGTATTAGTGGTCCTGTCCTGTAGGTATTAGTGGTCCTGTCGGTATTAGTGGTCCTGTCGGTATTAGTGGTCCTGTAGGTATTAGTGGTCCTGTAGGTATTAGTGGTCCTGTCCTGTAGGTATTAGTGGTCCTGTCCTGTCCTGTAGGTATTAGTGGTCCTGTCCTGTAGGTATTAGTGGTCCGGTAGGTATTAGTGGTCCTGTCCTGTAGGTATTAGTGGTCCTGTCCTGTAGGTATTAGTGGTCCTGTAGGTATTAGTGGTCCTGTAGGTATTAGTGGTCCTGTCCTGTAGGTATTAGTGGTCCTGTCCTGTAGGTATTAGTGGTCCTGTCCTGTAGGTATTAGTGGTCCTGTAGGTATTAGTGGTCCTGTCCTGTAGGTATTAGTAGTCCTGTCCTGTAGGTATTAGTGGTCCTGTAGGTATTAGTAGTCCTGTCCTGTAGGTATTAGTGATCCTGTCCTGTAGGTATTAGTGGTCCTGTCCTGTGGGTATTAGTGATCCTGTCCTGTAGGTATTAGTGATCCTGTCCTGTAGGTATTAGTGATCCTGTCCTGTAGGTATTAGTGGTCCTGTCCGGTAGGTATTAGTGGTCCTGTCCTGTAGGTATTAGTGGTCCTGTAGGTATTAGTGGTCCTGTAGGTATTAGTGGTCCTGTAGGTATTAGTGGTCCTGTAGGTATTAGTGGTCCTGTAGGTATTAGTGGTCCTGTAGGTATTAGTGATCCTGTCCTGTAGGTATTAGTGATCCTGTCCTGTAGGTATTAGTGGTCCTGTCCTGTAGGTATTAGTGGTCCTGTCCTGTAGGTATTAGTGGTCCTGTCCGGTAGGTATTAGTGGTCCTGTAGGTATTAGTGATTCCTGTCCTGTCGGTATTAGTGGTCCTGTAGGTATTAGTGGTCCTGTCCGGTAGGTATTAGTGGTCCTGTAGGTATTAGTGGTCCTGTAGGTATTAGTGATCCTGTCCTGTCGGTATTAGTGGTCCTGTAGGTATTAGTGGTCCTGTCCTGTAGGTATTAGTGGTCCTGTCCTGTAGGTATTAGTGGTCCTGTCCTGTAGGTATTTGAGGTCCTGTATGTATTAGTGGTCCTGTAGGTATTAGTGGTCCTGTAGGTATTAGTGATCCTGTCCTGTCGGTATTAGTGGTCCTGTCGGTATTAGTGGTCCTGTCCTGTAGGTATTAGTGGTCCTGTAGGTATTAGTGGTCCTGTAGGTATTAGTAGTCCTGTCCTGTAGGTATTAGTGGTCCTGTCCTGTAGGTATTAGTGGTCCTGTAGGTATTAGTGGTCCTGTCCGGTAGGTATTAGTGGACCTGTAGATATTAGTGGTCCTGTCCTGTAGGTATTTGTGGTCCTGTCCTGTAGGTATTAGTGATCCTGTCCTGTAGGTATTAGTGATCCTGTCCTGTAGGTATTAGTGGTCCTGTCCGGTAGGTATTAGTGGTCCTGTCCTGTAGGTATTAGTGGTCCTGTCCTGTAGGTATTAGTGGTCCTGTAGGTATTAGTGGTCCTGTCCTGTTGGTATTAGTGGTCCTGTCCGGTAGGTATTAGTGGTCCTGTCCTGTAGGTATTAGTGGTCCTGTCCTGTAGGTATTAGTGGTCCTGTCCTGTAGGTATTAGTGGTCCTGTCCTGTAGGTATTAGTGGTCCTGTCCGGTAGGTATTAGTGGTCCTGTCCTGTCCGGTAGGTATTAGTGGTCCTGTCCTGTAGGTATTAGTGGTCCTGTCCTGTAGGTATTAGTGGTCCTGTAGGTATTAGTAGTCCTGTCCTGTAGGTATTAGTGATCCTGTCCTGTAGGTATTAGTGGTCCTGTCCTGTGGGTATTAGTGATCCTGTCCTGTAGGTATTAGTGATCCTGTCCTGTAGGTATTAGTGATCCTGTCCTGTAGGTATTAGTGGTCCTGTCCGGTAGGTATTAGTGGTCCTGTCCTGTAGGTATTAGTGGTCCTGTCCTGTAGGTATTAGTGGTCCTGTAGGTATTAGTGGTCTTGTCCTGTAGGTATTAGTGGTCCTGTCCTGTAGGTATTAGTGGTCCTGTCCGGTAGGTATTAGTGGTCCTGTAGGTATTAGTGGTCCTGTAGGTATTAGTGGTCCTGTAGGTATTAGTGGTCCTGTCCTGTAGGTATTAGTGGTCCTGTAGGTATTAGTGGTCCTGTCCTGTAGGTATTAGTGGTCCTGTAGGTATTAGTGGTCCTGTCCGGTAGGTATTAGTGGTCCTGTAGGTATTAGTGATTCCTGTCCTGTCGGTATTAGTGGTCCTGTAGGTATTAGTGGTCCTGTAGGTATTAGTGGTCCTGTAGGTATTAGTGATCCTGTCCTGTAGGTATTAGTGATCCTGTCCTGTAGGTATTAGTGGTCCTGTCCTGTAGGTATTAGTGGTCCTGTCCTGTAGGTATTAGTGGTCCTGTCCGGTAGGTATTAGTGGTCCTGTAGGTATTAGTGATTCCTGTCCTGTCGGTATTAGTGGTCCTGTAGGTATTAGTGGTCCTGTCCGGTAGGTATTAGTGGTCCTGTAGGTATTAGTGGTCCTGTAGGTATTAGTGATCCTGTCCTGTCGGTATTAGTGGTCCTGTAGGTATTAGTGGTCCTGTCCTGTAGGTATTAGTGGTCCTGTCCTGTAGGTATTAGTGGTCCTGTCCTGTAGGTATTTGAGGTCCTGTATGTATTAGTGGTCCTGTAGGTATTAGTGGTCCTGTAGGTATTAGTGATCCTGTCCTGTCGGTATTAGTGGTCCTGTCGGTATTAGTGGTCCTGTCCTGTAGGTATTAGTGGTCCTGTAGGTATTAGTGGTCCTGTAGGTATTAGTAGTCCTGTCCTGTAGGTATTAGTGGTCCTGTCCTGTAGGTATTAGTGGTCCTGTAGGTATTAGTGGTCCTGTCCGGTAGGTATTAGTGGACCTGTAGGTATTAGTGGTCCTGTCCTGTAGGTATTAGTGGTCCTGTCCTGTAGGTATTAGTGATCCTGTCCTGTAGGTATTAGTGATCCTGTCCTGTAGGTATTAGTGGTCCTGTCCGGTAGGTATTAGTGGTCCTGTCCTGTAGGTATTAGTGGTCCTGTCCTGTAGGTATTAGTGGTCCTGTAGGTATTAGTGGTCCTGTCCTGTTGGTATTAGTGGTCCTGTCCGGTAGGTATTAGTGGTCCTGTCCTGTAGGTATTAGTGGTCCTGTCCTGTAGGTATTAGTGGTCCTGTCCTGTAGGTATTAGTGGTCCTGTCCTGTAGGTATTAGTGGTCCTGTCCGGTAGGTATTAGTGGTCCTGTCCGGTAGGTATTAGTGGTCCTGTCCGGTAGGTATTAGTGGTCCTGTCCGGTAGGTATTAGTGGTCCTGTCCGGTAGGTATTAGTGGTCCTGTCCTGTCCTGTAGGTATTAGTGGTCCTGTCCGGTAGGTATCAGTGGTCCTGTCCGGTAGGTATTAGTGGTCCTGTCCGGTAGTTATTAGTGGTCCTGTAGGTATTAGTGGTCCTGTCCTGTAGGTATTAGTGGTCCTGTCCGGTAGGTATTAGTGGTCCTGTAGGTATTAGTGGTCCTGTAGGTATTAGTGGTCCTGTAGGTATTAGTGGTCCTGTAGGTATTAGTGATCCTGTCCTGTAGGTATTAGTGATCCTGTCCTGTAGGTATTAGTGGTCCTGTAGGTATTAGTGGTCCTGTCCTGTAGGTATTAGTGGTCCTGTAGGTATTAGTGATTCCTGTCCTGTGGGTATTAGCGGTCCTGTAGGTATTAGTGGTCCTGTCCGGTAGGTATTAGTGGTCCTGTAGGTATTAGTGATCCTGTAGGTATTAGTGGTCCTGTAGGTATTAGTGATCCTGTCCTGTCGGTATTAGTGGTCCTGTAGGTATTAGTGGTCCTGTCCTGTAGGTATTAGTGGTCCTGTCCTGTAGGTATTTGAGGTCATGTAGGTATTAGTGGTCCTGTAGGTATTAGTGGTCCTGTAGGTATTAGTGGTCCTGTCGGTATTAGTGGTCCTGTCGGTATTAGTGGTCCTGTCGGTATTAGTGGTCCTGTCCTGTAGGTATTAGTGGTCCTGTCCTGTAGGTATTAGTGGTCCTGTCCTGTCGGTATTAGTGGTCCTGTCCTGTAGGTATTAGTGGTCCTGTCCTGTAGGTATTAGTGGTCCTGTCCTGTAGGTATTAGTGGTCCTGTCCTGTAGGTATTAGTGGTCCTGTCGGTATTAGTGGTCCTGTAGGTATTAGTGGTCCTGTAGGTATTAGTGGTCCTGTCCTGTAGGTATTAGTGGTCCTGTCCTGTCCTGTAGGTATTAGTGGTCCTGTCCTGTAGGTATTAGTGGTCCGGTAGGTATTAGTGGTCCTGTCCTGTAGGTATTAGTGGTCCTGTCCTGTAGGTATTAGTGGTCCTGTAGGTATTAGTGGTCCTGTCCTGTAGGTATTAGTGGTCCTGTCCTGTAGGTATTAGTGGTCCTGTCCTGTAGGTATTAGTGGTCCTGTAGGTATTAGTGGTCCTGTCCTGTAGGTATTAGTGGTCCTGTCCTGTAGGTATTAGTGGTCCTGTAGGTATTAGTAGTCCTGTCCTGTAGGTATTAGTGATCCTGTCCTGTAGGTATTAGTGGTCCTGTCCTGTGGGTATTAGTGATCCTGTCCTGTAGGTATTAGTGATCCTGTCCTGTAGGTATTAGTGATCCTGTCCTGTAGGTATTAGTGGTCCTGTCCGGTAGGTATTAGTGGTCCTGTCCTGTAGGTATTAGTGGTCCTGTCCTGTAGGTATTAGTGGTCCTGTCCTGTAGGTATTAGTGGTCTTGTCCTGTAGGTATTAGTGGTCCTGTCCTGTAGGTATTAGTGGTCCTGTCCTGTAGGTATTAGTGGTCCTGTCCGGTAGGTATTAGTGGTCCTGTAGGTATTAGTGGTCCTGTAGGTATTAGTGGTCCTGTAGGTATTAGTGGTCCTGTCCTGTAGGTATTAGTGGTCCTGTAGGTATTAGTGGTCCTGTCCTGTAGGTATTAGTGGTCCTGTAGGTATTAGTGGTCCTGTCGGGTAGGTATTAGTGGTCCTGTAGGTATTAGTGATTCCTGTCCTGTCGGTATTAGTGGTCCTGTAGGTATTAGTGGTCCTGTAGGTATTAGTGGTCCTGTAGGTATTAGTGATCCTGTCCTGTAGGTATTAGTGGTCCTGTCCTGTAGGTATTAGTGGTCCTGTCTATTTATGCTGCAGTAGTTTATGTGTCGGGGGGCTAGGGTCAGTTTGTTTATCTGGAGTACTTCTCCTGTCCTATTCGGTGTCCTGTGTAAATCTAAGTGTGCGTTCTCTAATTCTCTCCTTCTCTCTTTCTTTCTCTCTCTCGGAGGACCTGAGCCCTAGAACCATGCCCCAGGACTACCTGACATGATGACTCCTTGCTGTCCCCAGTCCACCTGGCCATGCTGCTGCTCCAGTTTCAACTGGCCTGGGCCCTAGGACCATGTCCCAGGACTACCTGACATGAGGACTCCTTGCTGTCCCCAGTCCACCTGGCCATGCTCCTGCTCCAGTTTCAACTGTTCTGCCTTACTATTATTCAACCATGCTGGTCATTTATGAACATTTGAACATCTTGGCCACGTTCTGTTATAATCTCCACCCGGCACAGCCAGAAGAGGACTGGCCACCCCACATATGCTCTCTCTAATTCTCTCTTTCTTTCTCTCTCTCGGAGGACCTGAGCCCTAGGACCGTGCCCCAGGACTACCTGACATGATGGCTCCTTGCTGTCCCCAGTCCACCTGACTGTGCTGCTGCTCCAGTTTCAACTGTTCTGCCTTATTATTATTTGACCATGCTGGTAATTTATGAACATTTGAACATCTTGGTCATGTTCTGTTATAATCTCTACCCGGCACAGCCAGAAGAGGACTGGCCACCCCACATAGCCCGGTTCCTCTCTAGGTTTCTTCCTAGGTTTTGGCCTTTCTAGGGAGTTTTTCCTAGCCACCGTGCTTTTACACCTGCATTGTTTGCTGTTTGGGGTTTTAGGCTGGGTTTCTGTACAGCACTTTGAGATATCAGCTGATGTACGAAGGGCTATATAAATAAATTTGATTTGATTTGATTTGATTAGTGGTCCTGTCCTGTAGGTATTAGTGGTCCTGTCCGGTAGGTATTAGTGGTCCTGTAGGTATTAGTGATTCCTGTCCTGTCGGTATTAGTGGTCCTGTAGGTATTAGTGGTCCTGTCCGGTAGGTATTAGTGGTCCTGTAGGTATTAGTGATCCTGTAGGTATTAGTGGTCCTGTAGGTATTAGTGATCCTGTCCTGTCGGTATTAGTGGTCCTGTAGGTATTAGTGGTCCTGTCCTGTAGGTATTAGTGGTCCTGTCCTGTAGGTATTTGAGGTCATGTAGGTATTAGTGGTCCTGTAGGTATTAGTGGTCCTGTAGGTATTAGTGGTCCTGTCGGTATTAGTGGTCCTGTCGGTATTAGTGGTCCTGTCGGTATTAGTGGTCCTGTCCTGTAGGTATTAGTGGTCCTGTCCTGTAGGTATTAGTGGTCCTGTCCTGTCGGTATTAGTGGTCCTGTCCTGTAGGTATTAGTGGTCCTGTCCTGTAGGTATTAGTGGTCCTGTCCTGTAGGTATTAGTGGTCCTGTCCTGTAGGTATTAGTGGTCCTGTCGGTATTAGTGGTCCTGTAGGTATTAGTGGTCCTGTAGGTATTAGTGGTCCTGTCCTGTAGGTATTAGTGGTCCTGTCCTGTAGGTATTAGTGGTCCTGTCCTGTAGGTATTAGTGGTCCGGTAGGTATTAGTGGTCCTGTCCTGTAGGTATTAGTGGTCCTGTCCTGTAGGTATTAGTGGTCCTGTAGGTATTAGTGGTCCTGTCCTGTAGGTATTAGTGGTCCTGTCCTGTAGGTATTAGTGGTCCTGTCCTGTAGGTATTAGTGGTCCTGTAGGTATTAGTGGTCCTGTCCTGTAGGTATTAGTGGTCCTGTCCTGTAGGTATTAGTGGTCCTGTAGGTATTAGTAGTCCTGTCCTGTAGGTATTAGTGATCCTGTCCTGTAGGTATTAGTGGTCCTGTCCTGTAGGTATTAGTGGTCCTGTCCTGTGGGTATTAGTGATCCTGTCCTGTAGGTATTAGTGATCCTGTCCTGTAGGTATTAGTGATCCTGTCCTGTAGGTATTAGTGGTCCTGTCCGGTAGGTATTAGTGGTCCTGTCCTGTAGGTATTAGTGGTCCTGTCCTGTAGGTATTAGTGGTCCTGTCCTGTAGGTATTAGTGGTCTTGTCCTGTAGGTATTAGTGGTCCTGTCCTGTAGGTATTAGTGGTCCTGTCCTGTAGGTATTAGTGGTCCTGTCCTGTAGGTATTAGTGGTCCTGTCCGGTAGGTATTAGTGGTCCTGTAGGTATTAGTGGTCCTGTAGGTATTAGTGGTCCTGTCCTGTAGGTATTAGTGGTCCTGTAGGTATTAGTGGTCCTGTCCTGTAGGTATTAGTGGTCCTGTAGGTATTAGTGGTCCTGTCGGGTAGGTATTAGTGGTCCTGTAGGTATTAGTGATTCCTGTCCTGTCGGTATTAGTGGTCCTGTAGGTATTAGTGGTCCTGTAGGTATTAGTGGTCCTGTAGGTATTAGTGATCCTGTCCTGTAGGTATTAGTGGTCCTGTCCTGTAGGTATTATTAGTGGTCCTGTCTATTTATGCTGCAGTAGTTTATGTGTCGGGGGGCTAGGGTCAGTTTGTTTATCTGGAGTACTTCTCCTGTCCTATTCGGTGTCCTGTGTAAATCTAAGTGTGCGTTCTCTAATTCTCTCCTTCTCTCTTTCTTTCTCTCTCTCGGAGGACCTGAGCCCTAGAACCATGCCCCAGGACTACCTGACATGATGACTCCTTGCTGTCCCCAGTCCACCTGGCCATGCTGCTGCTCCAGTTTCAACTGGCCTGGGCCCTAGGACCATGTCCCAGGACTACCTGACATGAGGACTCCTTGCTGTCCCCAGTCCACCTGGCCATGCTCCTGCTCCAGTTTCAACTGTTCTGCCTTACTATTATTCAACCATGCTGGTCATTTATGAACATTTGAACATCTTGGCCACGTTCTGTTATAATCTCCACCCGGCACAGCCAGAAGAGGACTGGCCACCCCACATATGCTCTCTCTAATTCTCTCTTTCTTTCTCTCTCTCGGAGGACCTGAGCCCTAGGACCGTGCCCCAGGACTACCTGACATGATGGCTCCTTGCTGTCCCCAGTCCACCTGACTGTGCTGCTGCTCCAGTTTCAACTGTTCTGCCTTATTATTATTTGACCATGCTGGTAATTTATGAACATTTGAACATCTTGGTCATGTTCTGTTATAATCTCTACCCGGCACAGCCAGAAGAGGACTGGCCACCCCACATAGCCCGGTTCCTCTCTAGGTTTCTTCCTAGGTTTTGGCCTTTCTAGGGAGTTTTTCCTAGCCACCGTGCTTTTACACCTGCATTGTTTGCTGTTTGGGGTTTTAGGCTGGGTTTCTGTACAGCACTTTGAGATATCAGCTGATGTACGAAGGGCTATATAAATAAATTTGATTTGATTTGATTTGATTAGTGGTCCTGTCCTGTAGGTATTAGTGGTCCTGTCCGGTAGGTATTAGTGGTCCTGTAGGTATTAGTGATTCCTGTCCTGTCGGTATTAGTGGTCCTGTAGGTATTAGTGGTCCTGTCCGGTAGGTATTAGTGGTCCTGTAGGTATTAGTGATCCTGTAGGTATTAGTGGTCCTGTAGGTATTAGTGATCCTGTCCTGTCGGTATTAGTGGTCCTGTAGGTATTAGTGGTCCTGTCCTGTAGGTATTAGTGGTCCTGTCCTGTAGGTATTAGTGGTCCTGTCCTGTAGGTATTTGAGGTCCTGTATGTATTAGTGGTCCTGTAGGTATTAGTGGTCCTGTAGGTATTAGTGATCCTGTCCTGTCGGTATTAGTGGTCCTGTCGGTATTAGTGGTCCTGTCCTGTCGGTATTAGTGGTCCTGTCCTGTAGGTATTAGTGGTCCTGTCCTGTAGGTATTAGTGGTCCTGTCCTGTAGGTATTAGTGGTCCTGTCCTGTAGGTATTAGTGGTCCTGTCCTGTAGGTATTTGAGGTCCTGTATGTATTAGTGGTCCTGTAGGTATTAGTGGTCCTGTAGGTATTAGTGATCCTGTCCTGTCGGTATTAGTGGTCCTGTCGGTATTAGTGGTCCTGTCCTGTCGGTATTAGTGGTCCTGTCCTGTAGGTATTAGTGGTCCTGTCCTGTAGGTATTAGTGGTCCTGTCCTGTAGGTATTAGTGGTCCTGTCCTGTAGGTATTAGTGGTCCTGTCGGTATTAGTGGTCCTGTAGGTATTAGTGGTCCTGTAGGTATTAGTGGTCCTGTCCTGTAGGTATTAGTGGTCCTGTCCTGTAGGTATTAGTGGTCCTGTCCGGTAGGTATTAGTGGTCCTGTCCGGTAGGTATTAGTGGTCCTGTCCTGTAGGTATTAGTGGTCCTGTCCTGTAGGTATTAGTGGTCCTGTAGGTATTAGTGGTCCTGTAGGTATTAGTGGTCCTGTCCTGTAGGTATTAGTGGTCCTGTCCTGTAGGTATTAGTGGTCCTGTAGGTATTAGTGGTCCTGTCCTGTAGGTATTAGTGGTCCTGTCCTGTAGGTATTAGTGGTCCTGTCCTGTAGGTATTAGTGGTCCTGTAGGTATTAGTAGTCCTGTCCTGTAGGTATTAGTGATCCTGTCCTGTAGGTATTAGTGGTCCTGTCCTGTAGGTATTAGTGGTCCTGTAGGTATTAGTGATCCTGTCCTGTAGGTATTAGTGGTACTGTCCGGTAGGTATTAGTGGTCCTGTCCTGTAGGTATTAGTGGTCCTGTAGGTATTAGTGGTCCTGTAGGTATTAGTGGTCCTGTAGGTATTAGTGGTCCTGTAGGTATTAGTGGTCCTGTCCTGTAGGTATTAGTGGTCCTGTCCGGTAGGTATTAGTGGTCCTGTCCGGTAGGTATCAGTGGTCCTGTCCTGTCCGGTAGGTATCAGTGGTCCTGTCCGGTAGGTATCAGTGGTCCTGTCCGGTAGTTATTAGTGGTCCTGTAGGTATTAGTGGTCCGGTCCTGTAGGTATTAGTGGTCCTGTCCTGTAGGTATTAGTGGTCCTGTCCTGTAGGTATTAGTGGTCCTGTCCGGTAGGTATTAGTGGTCCTGTCCGGTAGGTATTAGTGGTCCTGTCCGGTAGGTATTAGTGGTCCTGTCCTGTAGGTATTAGTGGTCCTGTCCTGTAGGTATTAGTGGTCCTGTCCTGTAGGTGGTTTGGAAACACGTCATGTAAAATAATGAATCAAACACACCATTGTAAGGAAGACATTACAGCTCCCTCATAATGAATCATATCCCAGTCAAAAGTTTGGACACCTACTCATTCAAGGGTTTTCTTTATTTTTACTATTTTCTACATTGTAGAATAATAGTGAAGACATCAAAACTATGAAATAACACATATGGAATCATGTAGTAACCAAAAAAAGTGTTAAACAAATCAAACTGTATTTTATATTTGAGATTCTTCAAAGGAGACAGCTTGACTGTGGTTGTTGCTACAGTAACTGCCATGTTGGCTCAATAGATTCTATAGACGACACAACAGTGTCAGGACTGCTCCGAGACAGTACTTCAGGTGACGGTACTGTCACTGAAGACCGATGAGATCAACCGGACGACGCCGGGCCAATTGTGCTCCGGTCTCCCGGCTCGGGCCGGCTGCAACACAGCCCGGGGGATCGAACCCGGGTCTGTAGTGCGACGCAGTGCCTTAGACCGCTGCGTCACTAGGGAGGCTGCTTTCTGAAAGACACCATGATGTCATACTGCCTTGACCCAAACGCCACAAGAATGCGCTGGAGACGAGATTCACAGAAATAAAAACTCCAAAAAAGAAAAAAACTCTGAGAAAAACCAGAACACATTTTCCATTACTTTAACTCCTTTATGTAACAGCATTTAGGGGGAATGAAAAGCACACTGACATTGCCTGAAAGACGGACGGAAATGACTGTCGTATTCACATTGATCTGTGGCTTTAGTAGTAATGTAATGGTGGGCAGTGCCACGGGGTATGTTGTAGGGACTGATGCCATTCGTTGACTGTTCATTCTCATGTGCCAATATTTGACTCAAACTCAACTCTGGACCTCGAAGCCAGTTCCACTGCTTTTCCCCCATTGTTCCCCTCTGATCAGGGCCTGATTTAGACCTGGGACACCAGGTGGGGTGATATTAACGACCAGGGCCTGATTTAGACCTGGGACACCAGGTGGGGTGATATTAACGATCAGGGCCTGATTTAGACCTGAGACCAGGTGGGGTGATATTAACGATCAGGGCCTGATTTAGACCTGGGACACCAGGTGGGTGATATTAATGATCAGGGACTGACTTAGACCTGGAACACCAGGTGGGTGATATTAATGATCAGGGCCTGATTTAGACCTGGGACACCAGGTGGGGTGATTAATGATCAGGGCCTGATTTAGACCTGGGACACCAGGTGGGGTGATATTAATGACCAGGGCCTGATTTAGACTTGGGACACCAGGTGGGGTGATATTAATGATCAGGGCCTGATTTAGACCTGGGACACCAGGTGGGGTGATATTAATGACCAGGGCCTGATTTAGACCTGGGACACCAGGTGGGGTGATTAATGATCAGGGCCTGATTTAGACCTGGGACACCAGGTGGGGTGATATTAACGACCAGGGCCTGATTTAGACTTGGGACACCAGGTGGGGTGATAATGATCAGGGCCTGATTTAGACCTGGGACACCAGGTGGGGTGATATTAATGATCAGGGCCTGATTTAGACCTGAGACACCAGGTGGGGTGATATTGATGATCAGGGCCTGATTTAGACCTGGGACACCAGGTGGGGTGATATTAATGATCAGGGCCTGATTTAGACCTGAGACACCAGGTGGGGTGATATTAATGATCATGTAAAACATAGGAAACCAGAAGTAGCTCAGACCTTGTAGGGTCAGAGTTCAATACCTCTTTTTGTAGCACTTCCATCATCCCTCTCTTGTCATGGGGATATATTTAGTATTACCTCAAGTACCAGCCTCATGTTGGCCGTTCCCCATGTCATGAGGATATATGTAGAGTTACCTCAAGTTCCAGCCTCAGGTTAGGCTGTTTCCCATGTCATGTGGATATATTTAGAGTTACCTCAGGTTCCAGCCTCAGGTTAGGCAGTTCCCCATGTCATGGGGATATATTTAGTATTACCTCAAGTACCAGCCTCAGGTTAGGCCATTGTTTCTCTCCTTCTTACAAACAGCCACAATGTGACACCGACTGACTCGTCAGAGTTTATACCAGTGAACGGATTACTGTTAAATGGTATATTCCGAAGGGGATTTGGCCTAAAAAGCTGTTTCTTAAGTCAAGCTGTAACGGATAGGTTTAGGTGTCATCTGGCCTGCAGCTGCAGTCACTCAGAGAGGTGCTGTGGAGGTGGAATCTGAGCCTCCAAGTTGTGGTCCATTAGTTCAGCTAAGCTTACCGTGAACGCTAATAGCAGCGAGGACAAGCAGTAGCCCTTGCCCTGTGGTCATGAACCCATTAAATAAACACTGAACTGGAGTTTCGTAGTGTCATCGCCATAGACCACAATGCATTGACTCCGACCTGGAATCTGATTTGGGTTTTAAAAATGTGGATAACAAGTAGCTGATTTACACAGAAAGTCCCTGTGGTGGTGGAGTGGTCTCCCTTCCCCCTCTGTGGGGCTTCCCGGGTGGCGCTGTGCCACCAGAGACTCTGGGTTCGCACCCAGGCTCTGTCGTAACCGGCCGCGACCGGGAGGTCCGTGGGGGCGACACACAATTGGCCTAGCGTCGTCCGGGTTAGGGAGGGCTTGGTCGGTAAGGAAATCCTTGTCTCATCGCGCACCAGCGACTCCTGTGGCGGGCCGGGCCCAGTGCACGCTAATCAAGGTTGCCAGGTGTACAGTGTTTCCTCCGACACATTGGTGCGGCTGGCTTCCGGGTTGGATGTGCGCTGTGTTAAGAAGCAGTGCAGCTTGGTTGGGTTGTGTATCGGAGGACGCATGACTTTCAACCTTCGTCTCTCCCGAGCCCCTTACGGGAGTTGTAGTGATGAGACAAGCTAGCAGCTACTAAAAACAATTGGACACCACGAAATTGGGGAGAAAACGGGGTAAAAAAATAAATACAATTTAAAATAAGAAAGTCCCCTGTGGTGATGGAGTGGTCTCCCCTCTCCTCTCCCTCCTCTCCCCTCCCCCCTCTTCCTCTCCCCTCCCCCGTCTTTGGGGCCCGTCACTCAAAAGCCTACCGCAAATCATCGACACAGTGTAACTGGCTCCATTGTTTTGTCAAGCGCAAGAGGGTAGCAGGAATCACGCCTCTGGTTCCCATGAACCCTACCTGACAGGTGACTCTGGGTGGAACATGTCTGATAGAGGGACCGGCAGGGCTTACATGACAAGTGGTTTCGCCCCCGTAGGAAGTTTAGTGAGCCCCTCGCTGTACGGAGCCGTCATGGGATTCATAAGAAGGGACAACCTTTTTGGATTCCTCCAAAGCTGATTGTCAAAGTCGAAAGTGATTTGATTTCAACATTGTCACTCAAAGTTGACAGATACCACCAGATCTATAATGTCTCGCCAGTCAATAAAATAATATATTTTTCATTCCTCAGATACTCTGTAGTCGCATTACGCTTTGTCGCGATCACAGTCGGGCAAGAAATGAAGTTACTTCAGGTTATTATCAGTTATTAGAGTGGTTTATTATCAGTTATTAGAGTGGTTTATTATCAGTTATTAGAGTGGTTTATTATCAGTTATTAGAGTGGTTTATTATCAGTTATTAGAGTGGTTTATTATCAGTTATTAGAGTGGTTTATTATCAGTTATTAGAGTGGTTTATTATCAGTTATTAGAGTGGTTTATTATCAGTTATTAGAGTGGTAAATTATCAGTTATTAGAGTGGTTTATTATCAGTTATTAGAGTGGTTTATTATCAGTTATTAGAGTGGTTTATTATCAGTTATTAGAGTGGTTTATTATCAGTTATTAGAGTGGTTTATTATCAGTTATTAGAGTGGTTTATTATCAGTTATTAGTGGTTTATTATCAGTTATTAGAGTGGTTTATTATCAGTTATTAGAGTGGTTTATTATCAGTTATTAGAGTGGTTTATTATCAGTTATTAGAGTGGTTTATTATCAGTTATTAGAGTGGTTTATTTCCTGACATTAGGGAGCTAACTGTTTGTCTACGCTCTTTCACCTTAAGGCCTCTATAGCCTCTACTTCCCCTGGGCTACAAACACACTACTTCCCCCTGGGCTACAAACACACTACTTCCCATGGGCTACAAACACACTACTTCCCCCTGGCTACAAACACACTACTTCCCCCTGGGCTACAAACACACTACTTCCCCCTGGGCTACAAACACACTACTTCCCCCTGGGCTACAAACACACTACTTCCCCCTGGGCTACAAACACACTACTTCCCCCGGGCTACAAACACACTACTTCCCCCTGGGCTACAAACACACGACTTCCCCCTGGGCTACAAACACACTACTTCCCCCTGGGCTACAAACACACTACTTCCCCCTGGGCTACAAACACACTACTTCCCCCTGGGCTACAAACACACTACTTCCCCTGGGCTACAAACACACTACTTCCCCCTGGGCTACAAACACACTACTTCCCCTGGGCTACAAACACACTACTTCCCCTGGGCTACAAACACACTACTTCCCCCTGGGCTACAAACACACTACTTCCCCCTGGGCTACAAACACACTACTTCCCCCTGGGCTACAAACACACTACTTCCCCCACTACTGGGCTACAAACACACTACTTCCCCTGGGCTACAAACACACTACTTCCCCTGGGCTACAAACACACTACTTCCCCTGGGCTACAAACACACTACTTCCCCCTGGGCTACAAACACACTACTTCCCCCTGGGCTACAAACACACTACTTCCCCCTGGGCTACAAACACACTACTTCCCCTGGGCTACAAACACACTACTTCCCCTGGGCTACAAACACACTACTTCCCCTGGGCTACAAACACACTACTTCCCCTGGGCTACAAACACACTACTTCCCCTGGGCTACAAACACACTACTTCCCCTGGGCTACAAACACACTACTTCCCCTGGGCTACAAACACACTACTTCCCCCTGGGCTACAAACACACTACTTCCCCTGGGCTACAAACACACTACTTCCCCCTGGGCTACAAACACACTACTTCCCCTGGGCTACAATCACACTACTTCCCCTGGGCTACAAACACACTACTTCCCTGGGCTACAAACACACTACTTCCCCACACTGGGCTACAAACACACTACTTCCCTGGGCTACAAACACACTACTTCCCTGGGCTACAAACACACTACTTCCCCTGGGCTACAAACACACTACTTCCCCTGGGCTACAAACACACTACTTCCCCTGGGCTACAAACACACTACTTCCCCCTGGGCTACAAACACACTACTTCCCCTGGGCTACAAACACACTACTTCCCCCTGGGCTACAAACACACTACTTCCCCCTGGGCTACAAACACACTACTTCCCCCTGGGCTACAAACACACTACTTCCCCTGGGCTACAAACACACTACTTCCCCCTGGGCTACAAACACACTACTTCCCCCTGGGCTACAAACACACTACTTCCCCTGGGCTACAAACACACTACTTCCCCCTGGGCTACAAACACACTACTTCCCCACACTGGGCTACAAACACACTACTTCCCCCTGGGCTACAAACACACTACTTCCCCTGGGCTACAAACACACTACTTCCCCTGGGCTACAAACACACTACTTCCCCTGGGCTACAAACACATTACTTCCCCTGGGCTACAAACACACTACTTCCCCTGGGCTACAAACACACTACTTCCCCCTGGGCTACAAACACATTACTTCCCCCTGGGCTACAAACACACTACTTCCCCCTGGGCTACAAACACACTACTTCCCCCTGGGCTACAAACACACTACTTCCCCTGGGCTACAAACACATTACTTCCCCCTGGGCTACAAACACACTACTTCCCCTGGGCTACAAACACACTACTTCCCCCTGGGCTACAAACACACTACTTCCCCTGGGCTACAAACACACTACTTCCCCTGGGCTACAAACACACTACTTCCCCTGGGCTACAAACACACTACTTCCCCCTGGGCTACAAACACACTACTTCCCCCTGGGCTACAAACACACTACTTCCCCCGGGCTACGGCCCTTCATCGTAGTCACCTCTACACGACCCTGCAGCTCCTGCCCTTCACGTAGTCAACTCTACTACAGCCCTTCACCGTAGTCAACTCTACTACAGCCCTTCACGTAGTCAACTCTACTACAGCCCTTCACCGTAGTCAACTCTACTACAGCCCTTCACGTAGTCAACTCTACTACAGCCCTTCACCGTAGTCAACTCTACTACAGCCCTTCACGTAGTCAACTCTACTACAGCCCTTCACCGTAGTCAACTCTACTACAGCCCTTCACGTAGTCAACTCTACTACAGCCCTTCACCGTAGTCAACTCTACTACAGCCCTTCACGTAGTCAACTCTACTACAGCCCTTCACCGTAGTCAACTCTACTTACAGCCCTTCACCGTAGTCAACTCTACTACAGCCCTTCACCGTAGTCAACTCTACTACAGCCCTTCACCGTAGTCAACTCTACTACAGCCCTTCACGTAGTCAACTCTACTACAGCCCTTCACCGTAGTCAACTCTACACCCTGACCCTGCAGCTCCAGCCTTTCACTTCTATGCCCGTCTTCTGAATGGGTGATTATTCCCATCCCTGAAATGCCATTTCATATTAAACTGAAGTCTGGAACAAAAGACTGACTCATTATAAGCAATCATAGGAATTAGTAACATCATTTAACCAAGCCAACAATATCATTTCCAGGATATTGAAGCAGCAGCCGGGGGGAAATTAGAAAAATTGTAGCTCTTAAATAGAATAATTGCCATCTTTATCTTCCGTCCCTCTCTGCTCCTCCTCGTTCTGAAGGGTTTCACAAATCACATTAACTTTCTATAGAAAATCTGCACCGAACAGAGTAATCAAGGACTGAATGAGGGGGTGGTGGGTGGGGGGGGGGGGCCATCGAGTCTTCAGTACTCAGACAGGAAAATAAATGGGATTTATTTCATTCCAATGCAGATTATGTGCAGGAACAAGGTGTTCAGTGATTCTCAGGTTTGTCTCCATCACAAAGCTAACACAAAACAATTCCATAACATGGGACTATATTAGGATTACTGTAGTAAAATAACATATTTAAAAGCAGTTTCTAATCTCATAAAGATTCCTCTGGCAATGTGTCTCAGAGTGGCGGGTAGCCTAGTGGTTAGAGGGGGGAGGCTGGTAGCCTAGTGGTTAGAGGGGGAGGCAGGTAGCCTAGTGGTTAGAGGGGAGGCAGGTAGCCTAGTGGTTAGAGGGGGAGGCAGGTAGCCTAGTGGTTAGAGGGGGAGGCAGGTAGCCTAGTGGTTAGAGGGGGAGGCAGGTAGCCTAGTGGTTAGAGGGGGAGGCAGGTAGCCTAGTGGTTAGAGGGGGAGGCAGGTAGCCTAGTGGTTAGAGGGGGGGTAGGCAGGTAGCCTAGTGGTTAGAGGGGGAGGCAGGTAGCCTAGTGGTTAGAGGGGGAGGCAGGTAGCCTAGTGGTTAGAGGGGAGGCAGGTAGCCTAGTGGTTAGAGGGGGAGGCAGGTAGCCTAGTGGTTAGAGGAGGGAGGCAGGTAGCCTAGTGGTTAGAGGGGGAGGCAGGTAGCCTAGTGGTTAGAGGGGGAGGCAGGTAGCCTAGTGGTTAGAGGGGGAGGCAGGTAGCCTAGTGGTTAGAGGGGGAGGCAGGTAGCCTAGTGGTTAGAGGGGGAGGCAGGTAGCCTAGTGGTTAGAGGGGAGGCAGGTAGCCTAGTGGTTAGAGGGGGAGGCAGGTAGCCTAGTGGTTAGAGGGGGAGGCAGGTAGCCTAGTGGTTAGAGGGGGAGGCAGGTAGCCTAGTGGTTAGAGGGGGAGGCAGGTAGCCTAGTGGTTAGAGGGGGAGGCAGGTAACCTAGTGGTTAGAGGGGGAGGCAGGTAGCCTAGTGGTTAGAGGGGGGAGGCAGGTAGCCTAGTGGTTAGAGGCCATCATTGTAAATAAGAATCTGTTCATAAACTAAGTGTTTTTTAAATGTAAAGAATGAAAAAGGTTGAGAACAGATTGTGAAATGAAAAATAAAGTGTTATTTATTTACATCTGCAAAGCACCTTAATTTCTACAGTAAAATAACATTTTAGTCAATTAGCAGACACCTGAGTCAGATACAACTGCATCTCAGTCCTAGTAAACAAATTGGTTGAAAGCAGGTCCTTGGGTGCAGTCGCTCTTCTTGGGACAGTACTATAGTAGGACGGGTGCTCTACTCCATGACAGCTCCTGAGGTCTCTGACCTGTGAGGATAGACGAGGGGCCAAGTTGAGCCCAGGTCAGAGACGAGGTGGAGCCCAGGTCAGGAGACGAGGGGCCAGGTGGAGCCCAGGCCAGAGACGAGGGGCCAGGTGGAGCCCAGGCCAGAGACGAGGGGCCAAGTGGAGCCCAGGCCAGAGACGAGGGGCCAAGTGGAGCCCAGGCCAGAGACGAGGGGCCAAGTGGAGCCCAGGCCAGAGACAAGGGGCCAGTTGGAGCCCAGGTCAGAGACGAGCACAGGCCAGAGACGAGGGGCCAAGTGGAGCCCAGGTCAGAGACGAGGGGCCAAGTGGAGCCCAGGCCAGAGACGAGGGGCCAGTTGGAGCCCAGGTCAGAGACGAGCACAGGCCAGAGACGAGGGGCCAAGTGGAGCCCAGGCCAGAGACGAGGGGCCAGTTGGAGCCCAGGTCAGAGACGAGCACAGGCCAGAGACGAGGGCCAGTTGGAGCCCAGGCCAGAGACGAGGGCCAGGTGGAGCCCAGGTCAGAGACGAGGGGCCAAGTGGAGCCCAGGTCAGAGACGAGGGGCCAAGTGGAGCCCAGGCCAGAGACGAGGGGCAAGTGGAGCCCAGGCCAGAGACGAGGGGCCAGGTGGAGCCCAGGTCAGAGACGAGGGGCCAGGTGGAGCCCAGGCAGAGACGAGGGGCCAGGTGGAGCCCAGGCCAGAGACGAGGGGCCAGGTGGAGCCCAGGCCAGAGACGAGGGGCCAGGTGGAGCCCAGGCCAGAGACGAGGGGCCATGTGGAGCCCAGGCCAGAGACGAGGGGCCAAGTGGAGCCCAGGCCAGAGACGAGGGGCCAAGTGGAGCCCAGGCCAGAGACGAGGGGCCAAGTGGAGCCCAGGCCAGAGACGAGGGGCCAAGTGGAGCCCAGGCCAGAGACGAGGGGCCAAGTGGAGCCCAGGCCAGAGACGAGGGGCCAAGTGGAGCCCAGGCCAGAGACGAGGGGCCAAGTGGAGCCCAGGCCAGACACGAGGGGCCAGTTGGAGCCCAGGTCAGAGACGAGCACAGGCCAGAGACGAGGGGCCAAGTGGAGCCTAGGTCAGAGACGAGGGGCCAAGTGGAGCCCAGGCCAGAGACGAGGGGCCAAGTGGAGCCCAGGCCAGAGACGAGGGGCCAGTTGGAGCCCAGGTCAGAGACGAGGGGCCAAGTGGAGCCCAGGTCAGAGACGAGGGGCCAAGTGGAGCCCAGGTCAGAGACGAGGGGCCAAGTGGAGCCCAGGTCAGAGACGAGGGGCCAAGTGGAGCCCAGGCCAGAGACGAGGGGCCAAGTGGAGCCCAGGCCAGAGACGAGGGGCCAAGTGGAGCCCAGGCCAGAGACGAGGGACCAAGTGGAGCCCAGGCCAGAGACGAGCACAGGTCAGAGACGAGGGGCCAGTTGGAGCCCAGGTCAGAGACGAGGGGCCAAGTGGAGCCCAGGTCAGAGACGAGGGGCCAAGTGGAGCCCAGGCCAGAGACGAGGGGCCAAGTGGAGCCCAGGCCAGAGACGAGGGGCCAAGTGGAGCCCAGGTCAGAGACGAGGGGCCAGGTGGAGCCCAGGCCAGAGACGAGGGCCAGTTGGAGCCCAGGTCAGAGACGAGGGGCCAAGTGAGCCCAGGTCAGAGACGAGGGGCCAAGTGGAGCCCAGGTCAGAGACGAGGGGCCAAGTGGAGCCCAGGCCAGAGACGAGGGGCCAAGTGGAGCCCAGGCCAGAGACGAGGGGCCAAGTGGAGCCCAGGCCAGAGACGAGGGGCCAGGTGGAGCCCAGGCCAGAGACGAGGGGCCAGGTGGCGCCCAGGCCAGAGACGAGGGGCCAAGTGGAGCCCAGGTCAGAGACGAGGGGCCAAGTGGAGCCCAGGTCAGAGACGAGGGGCCAAGTGGAGCCCAGGTCAGAGACGAGGGGCCAAGTGGAGCCCAGGTCAGAGACGAGGGGCCAAGTGGAGCCCAGGCCAGAGACGAGGGGCCAAGTGGAGCCCAGGCCAAAGACGAGGGGCCAAGTGGAGCCCAGGCCAGAGACGAGGGACCAAGTGGAGCCCAGGTCAGAGACGAGCACAGGTCAGAGACGAGGGGCCAGTTGGAGCCCAGGTCAGAGACGAGCACAGGTCAGAGACGAGGGCCAGTTGGAGCCCAGGTCAGAGACGAGGGGCCAAGTGGAGCCCAGGTCAGAGACGAGGGGCCAAGTGGAGCCCAGGCCAGAGACGAGGGGGCCAGGTGGAGCCCAGGCCAGAGACGAGGGGCCAGGTGGAGCCCAGGTCAGAGACGAGGGCCAGGTGGCGCCCAGGCCAGAGACGAGGGCCAAGTGGAGCCCAGGTCAGAGACGAGGGGCCAAGTGGAGCCCAGGTCAGAGACGAGGGGCCAAGTGGAGCCCAGGTCAGAGACGAGGGGCCAAGTGGAGCCCAGGCCAGAGACGAGGGGCCAAGTGGAGCCCAGGTCAGAGACGAGGGGCCAAGTGGAGCCCAGGCCAGAGACGAGGGACCAAGTGGAGCCCAGGTCAGAGACGAGCACAGGTCAGAGACGGGGCTGCCAAGTGGAGCCCAGGGCTCCAGTACCTAGTGGATCATCGCTTGTGTTTCCCCCTCAACACCACAGTTACCAGTCTGTTTGGCTAACATACCACTCCTTGTACTGAGAAAAACCATCTCACTTACCTTTAAACAGACCGTACTCTGTCTTTAAGAACTCCCCTCAAGAGGGAAAACATTTTCAATTACAGCAGGAGAACAACATTTTCTATTTTTATTATATTTTATTTCAAAACTGTTTTTTTTTGTTGCTTCAATGCACCGGCAGCTGAATTCCACAGAATGATAAATACCACCATGGTCATGTTTTCCATCTACATCTGGTAAATGTTTAATGTCTTTACGGGGAAAAAGAGAGAAACCTCAAACAGTTGGCTTGAATAAAACACAAGAAGAACTACAAAAAGGAGACAGAATAACAACACGCTGTAAAAGAATGAAGACAAATAAATTTAAAAGGAAATCTGGAGAAAACAGACAGTAAAACCAGGACAGCATGTAAAATGAGGGATCCATTTTGATGGGATATTCTGTCCAGAATATCATCTTCAGAAGAACAGACTTCAGAGAGACGTGGAGACATTAGAGGGGGGGGGCAGAAGTTAAACAGACTTCAGAGAGACGTGGAGACATTAGAGGGGAGGGGGGGGGGACTCCACCATCACTTCCTTTCTGTTCCCTGTCCTAATGCGGTCAAATTAAAGACCTGGGTATAAACACACAATCCCTTAGAATCAAATCAATAACAGACCTGGGTATAAACACACAGCCCCTTAGAATCAAATCAATAACAGACCTGGGTATAAACACACAGCCCCTTAGAATCAAATCAATAACAGACCTGGGTATAAACACACAGTCCCTTAGAATCAAATCAATAACAGACCTGGGTATAAACACAGCCCCTTCTTAGAATCAAATCAATAACAGACCTGGGTATAAACACAGCCCCTTCTTAGAATCAAATCAATTAAAGACCTGGGTATAAACACAGCCCCTTAGAATCAAATCAATTAAAGACCTGGGTATAAACACAGCCCCTTCTTAGAATCAAATCAATAACAGACCTGGGTATAAACACAGCCCCTTCTTAGAATCAAATCAATTACAGACCTGGGTATAAACACAGCCCCTTCTTAGAATCAAATCAATTAAAGACCTGGGTATAAACACAGCCCCTTAGAATCAAATCAATAACAGACCTGGGTATAAACACACAGCCCCTTAGAATCAAATCAATAGCAGACCTGGGTATAAACACAGCCCCTTCTTAGAATCAAATCAATAACAGACCTGGGTATAAACACACAGCCCCTTAGAATCAAATCAATTAAAGACCTGGGTATAAACACACAGCCCCTTCTTAGAATCAAATCAATAGCAGACCTGGGTATAAACACAGCCCCTTCTTAGAATCAAATCAATTAAAGACCTGGGTATAAACACACAGCCCCTTCTTAGAATCAAATCAATAGCAGACCTGGGTATAAACACAGCCCCTTCTTAGAATCAAATCAATAGCAGACCTGGGTATAAACACAGCCCCTTAGAATCAAATCAATAGCAGACCTGGGTATAAACACAGCCCCTTCTTAGAATCAAATCAATAACAGACCTGGGTATAAACACAGCCCCTTCTTAGAATCAAATCAATTAAAGACCTGGGTATAAACACAGCCCCTTAGAATCAAATCAATAACAGACCTGGGTATAAACACAGCCCCTTCTTAGAATCAAATCAATAACAGACCTGGGTATAAACACAGCCCCTTCTTAGAATCAAATCAATAACAGACCTGGGTATAAACACAGCCCCTTCTTAGAATCAAATCAATAACAGACCTGGGTATAAACACAGCCCCTTAGAATCAAATCAATAACAGACCTGGGTAAACACAGCCCCTTCTTAGAATCAAATCAATTAAGACCCGGGTATAAACACACAGCCCCTTCTTAGAATCAAAGCAATAGCAGACCTGGGTATAAACACAGCCCCTTCTTAGGAATCAAATCAATAAAAGACCGGGTATAAACACAGCCCTCTTCTTAGGAATCAAATCAACAGACCTGGGTATAAACACAGCCTTCTTAGAATCAAATCAACAGACCTGGGTATAAACACAGCCCCTTCTTAGAATCAAATCAATTAGGCAGACTGGAAAAGAATATCAAAATGAGGAGGTTACTTAGTACTGAAGTCCCTTAAGAGATTCCCTCAACTGCCTCCTTCACTATTGATAGAAACCAGAAAAACTGGGAAGAAGGATAAAAAAAAACAGCAGCTTCTGGCTCAATTCAGCTTTGTAATCTATGAATGAATGGTCGACCCCATCTGTTATGATACGGAGAGGGGACAGGGCTGAAACCTTGTTAAGGGTTTCTGTAATTCACTTTAAGAGAGCGAGAGAAACAGAGAGAGAAACAGAGCGGGGAGAGAGAACAGAGAGGGAGAGAGAAACAGAGAGAAACAGAGCGGGAGAGAGAAACAGAGAGGGGAGAGAGAACAGAGCGAGAGAGAAACAGAGCGAGAGAGAAATGAGAGAGAGAGAGAGAAATAGAGAGAGAAACAGAGAGTGAAACAGAGTGAGAGAGAGAAACAGAGTGAAACAGAGTGAGAGAGAGAAACAGAGAGAGAAACAGAGAGAGAGAGAGAGAAACAGAGAGAGAGAGAAGAGAAACAGAGAGAGAGAGAGAAACAGAGAGAGAGAGAAACAGAGCAAGAGAGAGAAACAGAGAGAGAGAGAGAGAAACAGGTCCTGAGTTTCCCTGTCTTTATGCTCTGCCAACTGCTGGTGAACGACCCATGTGAGTAGTGGGTCCCATAGTGCTGCATCTCATCACAGGGACGTGAAACCGTAATTCTCCGCTCTGACATCAATTCACCTGCTGGAGCAGGATCTCTGAGTCATCAACATGTCTTTATTGATTATTGGAAAATGCATTACCGCAACAAATTGGATTTTTGTCTTTAGTCTTTATTGACTCTTAGACAAATCAATAGTCATGTTATTACAGAAAACCTTTTTCAATTGGTCTGAGAAGAGTGATGCAATAAGAGGGGCGGGGTTAGACACAACAACCTAATTTCACCAGTTTATTAGAGGGGGGGCTAGACACAACCTAATTTCACCAGTTTATTAGATGGGCGGGGGCTAGACACAACAACCTAATTTTCCAGTTTATTAGAGGGGGCGGGGCTAGACAACCTAATTTTACCAGTTTATTAGAGGCGGGGCTAGATACAACCTAATTCTACCAGTTTATTAGAGGGCGGGGCTAGACAACCTAATTCTACCAGTTTATTACAGGGGCGAAGGGGCTAGACAACCTAATTCTACCAGTTTATTAGAGGGGGAGGCTAGACAACCTAATTTCACCAGTTTATTAGAGGGGCGGCTAGATACAACCCTATTTCACCAGAGGGGCGGGGCAGATACAACCTAATTTCACCAGTTTATTAGAGCGGGGCTAGACAACCTAATTCTACCAGTTTATTAGAGGGCGGGGCTAGACAACCTAATTCTACCAGTTTATTAGAGTGGCCACAACTCAATTCTACCAGTTTATTAGAGGGGGGCTAGACACAACCTAATTCCTACCAGTTTATTATAATAGACAACCCATTCTACTCAGTTTATTAGAGGGGCGGGCTAGACACAACCTAATTCTACCAGTTTATTAGAGGGGCGGGGGCTAGACACAACCTAATTCTACCAGTTTATTAGAGGGCGGGGCTAGACACAACCTAATTCTACCAGTTTATTAGAGGGCGGGGCTAGACACAACCTAATTCTACCAGTTTATTAGAGGGCGGGGCTAGACACAACCTAATTCTACCAGTTTATTAGAGGGCGGGGCTAGACAACTGAAAACACATGGGTCTAGTCCTTTTACATTTGTTAATAAAGCGTCACGTTTCATTTTTAAAGTACAAATAAATGGGAACAGTAAAAAAAATACAAAAATAAACTTTAAATCCAAGAAATATAGGCAGATGAACAAAGGTCAGCGAAGGTTGTTTTATATAGATGGATCCATTCAGCTGTCTTCAGGACTCTCCTGGAGCCACACATCCACAGACAGATCAGGAGGCAGCCATTTTGTCAAGTCCTCATCGGTCCGTCAACTACGGGGATATTGAAAGTTGGAGAGAGCTAGAGAACAGATCAGGAGGCAGCC
This sequence comes from Oncorhynchus gorbuscha, assembly GCF_021184085.1. NCBI lineage: Eukaryota > Metazoa > Chordata > Actinopteri > Salmoniformes > Salmonidae > Oncorhynchus > Oncorhynchus gorbuscha. Next base: position 114,096 of record NW_025746439.1, read on the forward strand.
ATTTTGTCAAGTCCTCATCGG
>NW_025746440.1:0-10000 GCF_021184085.1 Oncorhynchus gorbuscha
CAACAGCAGTAGAGACTGTCTCTCTGTGGAATCCAGCCATCAGACAGCAACAGCAGTAGAGACTGTCTCTCTGTGGAATCCAGCCATCAGACAGCAGCAGCAGTAGAGACTGTCTCTCTGTGGAATCCAGCCATCAGACAGCAGCAGCAGTAGAGACTGTCTCTCTGTGGAATCCAGCCATCAGACAGCAGCAGCAGTAGAGACTGTCTCTCTGTGGAATCCAGCCATCAGACAGCAACAGCAGTAGAGACTGTCTCTCTGTGGAATCCAGCCATCAGACAGCACAGCAGTAGAGACTGTCTCTCTGTGGAATCCAGCCATCAGAGCATGACAGCAACAGCAGTAGAGACTGTCTCTCTGTGGAATCCAGCCATCAGACAGCAGCAGCAGTAGAGACTGTCTCTCTGTGGAATCCAGCCATCAGACAGCAGCAGCAGTAGAGACTGTCTCTCTGTGGAATCCAGCCATCAGACAGCAGCAGTAGAGACTGTCTCTCTGTGGAATCCAGCTGTCTGTCTGTCAAAGTCTTACTGTCTCTCTGTGGAATCCAGCTGTCTGTCTGTCAATGTCTCACTGTCTCTCTGTCAATGAATCACTGTCTGTCTGTCAATGTCTCACTGTCTGTCTGTCAATGTCTTACTGTCTGTCTGTCAATGTCTTACTGTCTCTCTGTGGAATCCAGCTGTCTGTCTGTCAGTGTCTTACTGTCTCTCTGTGGAATACAGCTGTCTGTCTGTCAATGTCTTACTCTCTCTCTGTGGAATCCAGCTGTCTGTCTGTCAGTGTCTTACTGTCTGTCTGTCAATGTCTTACTGTCTGTCTGTCAATGTCTTAATGTCTGTCTGTCAATGTCTTGCTGTCTGTCTGTGGAATCCAGCTGTCTGTCTGTCAATGTCTCACTGTCTGTCTGTCAATGTCTTTCTGTCTGTCTGTCAATGTCTTACTGTCTGTTTGTCAATGTCTTACTGTCTGTCTGTCAATGTCTCACTGTCTGTCTGTCAATGTCTCACTGTCTGTCTGTCAATGTCTTACTGTCTGTCTGTGGAAATTTAGCTGTCTGTCTGTCAATGTCTTACTGTCTGTCTGTCAATGTCTCACTGTCTGTCTGTCAATGTCTCACTGTCTGTCTGTCAATGTCTCACTGTCTGTCTGTCAATGTCTTACTGTCTGTCTGTCAATGTCTTACTGTCTGTCTGTCAATGTCTTACTGTCTGTCTGTCAATGTCTTACTGTCTGTCTGTCAATGTCTTACTGTCTGGGTGTTGATTAGAGTTACACACACACACACAGATGGTGCCTGTGTCTGTGTGTGTGTTTGTTGTGTGAGTGTGCGAGTCTGTGTCATTATGTTGACAGCTCCCAAGTTGTTCTCATGTTGATTAAGGTCATTAGAGGTTAAGGACATTGATCCCATTGATCCCAGTGTGTGTGTGTGTGTGTGTGTGTGTGTGTGTGTGTGTGTGTGTGTGTGTGTGTGTGTGTGTGTGTGTGTGTGTGTGTGTGTGTGTGTGTGTGTGTGTGTGTGTGTGTGTGTGTGTGTGTGTGTGTGTGTGTGTGTGTGTGTGTGTGTGAGAGAGAGAGAGAGACTGATGATATCAGTAGAGGAGGTAGACAGTATCTCTTCATTAACATTCAACCCTAACCATCAACCTGTCATCTCTCTCAAACACACACACACACTTAGACACACACCCTCATACAGAGAGAGAGAGAGACTAAGAGAGAGAGAAAGAGAGAGAGACAAAGAGAGAGAGAGAGACAAAGAGAGAGAGAGACAGAGAGAGAGAGAGAGACAAAGAGAGAGAGATACAAAGAGAGAGAGAGACAAAGAGAGAGACAAAGAGAGAGAGAGAGACAAAAAAGAGAGAGAGAAACAAAGAGAGAGAGAGAGACAAAGAAAGAGAGAGAGACAAAAGAGAGAGGGAGAGACAAAGTGAGAGAGAGAGAGAGAGAGAGAGAGAGAGAGAAAGAGAGAGAGAGAGAAGAGAGAGAGAGAGAGAGAGAGAGAGAGAGAGAGAGAGAGAGAGAGAGAGAGAGAGAGAGAGAGAGAGAGAGAGAGAGAGAGAGAAGAGAGAGAGAGAGAGAGAGAGAGAGAGAGAGAGAGAGAGAGAGAGAGAGAGAGAGAGAAAGAAAGAGAGAGAGACAAAGTGAGAGAGAGACAAAGAGAGACAGAGACAAAGAGAGAGGGAGAGGGAGAGGGAGAAAGAGAGAGAGAGAGAGAGAGAGAGAGAGAGAGAGAGAGAGAGAGAGAGAGAGAGAGAGAGAGAGAGAGAGAGAGAGAGAGAGAGAGAGAGAGAGAGAGAGAGAGAATGTTAATTTAGCAGGAAGACATTTTCTTTCTCTCTTTTCTCCCAGAGGTTTTTCTTTATGTGATCTGTCTGCAGAGGAAACGGAGACTAACGCCCAAATATGGCCTTTTCTCTTGAGAACTTAAAAAAAAATATCAGGAAATGTAGAGTCCATTTTATGTCTGGCTTATTCATGACCTTCTCTGCAGTTCCATCGCCAATCTCTCAGCTTATTCATAAGTCATTTCGGTAAAATTGGCACCCCAAAATGGCATGCATTTTCTCCAGCCTTGACTGACTCCATCTCTATAGTGTAATTATTCACACCACAGACACACACACACACACACACACAGTAACATATACACACATCTCTATAGTGTAATTATTCACACACACACACACAGTAACATATACACACATCTCTATAGTGTAATTATTCACATCACAGACACACACACACAGACACAGTAACATATACACACATCTCTATAGTGTAATTATTCACATCACAGACACACACACACATACAGTAACATATACACACATCTCTATAGTGTAATTATTCACACACACACACACACACACACACACACACACACACACACACACACACACACACACACACACACACACACACACACACACACACACACACACACACACACACACACACACACACACACACACACACACACACACACACACACACATGCAGACAGACATGCAAGCCGAGAGACACACACACAATGCCAGACAGAGGAAGGTGTCTGTCGTTTGGGGTGTAACAGGATTCTGTGTGTTTTCAGCTACTGAACCTTTCCTCTGAGGGTGGAGCAGTTTGACTGTACTTTGTGTTTTACAAACAGACAGGGGCTGTTTGGTGTTTTGGGAGCCCTTATAATGATGTGTGTGTGTGTGTGTGTGTGTGTGTGTGTGTGTGTGTGTGTGTGTGTGTGTGTGTGTGTGTGTGTGTGTGTGTGTGTGTGTGTGTGTGTGTGTGTGTGTGTGTGTGTGTGTGTGTGTGTGTGTGTGTGTGTTCCTCCGTGTTCTGTCAGGCGGCCTGTTTTCCTGTTTCATTACCCAATGAGCTCTCACAGCAGAAAACCTTTGTCCATAGACGTCAAGGTTACAAACAAAAAACTCTTAAAATGTAAAACATACAAATATATATATTTCTGCCTAAATAGACCCCAAGGAACTGATTTGAATGAGCAGTTATACGATATAAACTTGTTATCATTGGAAAAGAGCTGGGAGAAGAAAACGGCCAGAAAATAGACAGGATCGGCAAAGTTCAGACAAAAAAAAAAAACGTTTCTTTAAAAAATATTATAATATTATTATTATAATATTTTAAAGTCATATTTCATGGACTTTGTCTATAAGTAGACTGTTCTAGTGCCCTGGCCAATTCATATATATAGATGTAGCTTTGCTGAGGGGACTCTTCTCACTGCAGACTGTTCTAGTGCCCTGGCCAATTCGTATATATAGATGTAGCTTTGCTGAGGGGACTCTTCTCACTGCAGACTGTTCTAGTGCCCTGGCCAATTCGTATATATAGATGTAGCTTTGCTGAGGGGACTCTTCTCACTGCAGACTGTTCTAGTGCCCTGGCCAATTCATATATATAGATGTAGCTTTGCTGAGGGGACTCTTCTCACTGCAGACTGTTCTAGTGCCCTGGCCAATTCATATATATAGATGTAGCTTTGCTGAGGGGACTCTTCTCACTGCAGACTGTTCTAGTGCCCTGGCCAATTCATATATATAGATGTAGCTTGCTGAGGGACTCTTCTCACTGCAGACTGTTCTAGTGCCCTGGCCAATTCATATATATAGATGTAGCTTTGCTGAGGGGACTCTTCTCACTGCAGACTGTTCTAGTGCCCTGGCCAATTCATATATATAGATGTAGCTTTGCTGAGGGGACTCTTCTCACTGCAGACTGTTCTAGTGCCCTGGCCAATTATTATATATATATAGATGTAGCTTTGCTGAGGGGACTCTTCTCACTGCAGACTGTTCTAGTGCCCTGGCCAATTCATATATATAGATGTAGCTTGCATAGGGGACTCTTCTCACTGCAGACTGTTCTAGTGCCCTGGCCAATTCATATATATAGATGTAGCTTTGCTGAGGGGACTCTTCTCACTGCAGACTGTTCTAGTGCCCTGGCCAATTCATATATATAGATGTAGCTTTGCTGAGGGGACTCTTCTCACTGCAGACTGTTCTAGTGCCCTGGCCAATTCATATATATAGATGTAGCTTGCTGAGGGGACTCTTCTCACTGCAGACTGTTCTAGTGCCCTGGCCAATTCATATATATAGATGTAGCTTTGCTGAGGGGACTCTTCTCACTGCAGACTGTTCTAGTGCCCTGGCCAATTCATATATATAGATGTAGCTTTGCTAGGGGACTCTTCTCACTGCAGACTGTTCTAGTGCCCTGGCCAATTCATATATATAGATGTAGCTTTGCTGAGGGGACTCTTCTCACTGCAGACTGTTCTAGTGCCCTGGCCAATTCATATATATAGATGTAGCTTTGCTGAGGGGACTCTTCTCACTGCAGACTGTTCTAGTGCCCTGGCCAATTCATATATAGATGTAGCTTGCTGAGGGGACTCTTCTCACTGCAGACTGTTCTAGTGCCCTGGCCAATTCATATATATAGATGTAGCTTGCTGAGGGGACTCTTCTCACTGCAGACTGTTCTAGTGCCCTGGCCAATTCATATATATAGATGTAGCTTGCTGAGGGGACTCTTCTCACTGCAGACTGTTCTAGTGCCCTGGCCAATTCATATATATAGATGTAGCTTGCTGAGGGGACTCTTCTCACTGCAGACTGTTCTAGTGCCCTGGCCAATTCATATATATAGATGTAGCTTTGCTGAGGGGACTCTTCTCACTGCAGACTGTTCTAGTGCCCTGGCCAATTCATATATATAGATGTAGCTTTGCTGAGGGGACTCTTCTCACTGCAGACTGTTCTAGTGCCCTGGCCAATTCATATATAGATGTAGCTTGCTGAGGGGACTCTTCTCACTGCAGACTGTTCTAGTGCCCTGGCAATTCATATATTGATGTAGCTTGCTGAGGGGACTCTTCTCACTGCAGACTGTTCTAGTGCCCTGGCCAATTCATATATATAGATGTAGCTTGCTGAGGGGACTCTTCTCACTGCAGACTGTTCTAGTGCCCTGGCCAATTCATATATATAGATGTAGCTTGCTGAGGGGACTCTTCTCACTGCAGACTGTTCTAGTGCCCTGGCCAATTCATATATATAGATGTAGCATTTGCTGAGGGGACTCTTCTCACTGCAGACTGTTCTAGTGCCCTGGCCAATTCATATATATAGATGTAGCTTTGCTGAGGGGACTCTTCTCACTGCAGACTGTTCTAGTGCCCTGGCCAATTCATATATATAGATGTAGCTTTGCTGAGGGGACTCTTCTCACTGCAGACTGTTCTAGTGCCCTGGCCAATTCATATATATAGATGTAGCTTTGCTGAGGGGACTCTTCTCACTGCAGACTGTTCTAGTGCCCTGGCCAATTCATATATATAGATGTAGCTTTGCTGAGGGGACTCTTCTCACTGCAGACTGTTCTAGTGCCCTGGCCAATTCATATATATAGATGTAGCTTTGCTGAGGGGACTCTTCTCACTGCAGACTGTTCTAGTGCCAAATCGTTGATATAGACGTTGAAGAGGTTGGGGCTTAAGCTGCATCCCTGTCTCACCCCACGGCCCTGTGGGAAGAAATGACAAATTGACAACAACAAAAAATTGTCAATTTTAACGACAGACTTGTTGTTTGTGTAAACAGATTTTATAATGTTTTTCCCCCAACATCACTTTCCATCCATTTGTATAGATCTCCAAGTTGAATATTATATATGTTATGGAGATTATATATTATATAGTCATTTTGGATATTATATATATTATGGAGGTTATATATTATATATATATTATGGAGGTTATATATTATGGAGGTTATATATTATACATATTATGGAGGTTATATATTATATAGTCATTTTGGATATTATATATATTATGGAGGTCATATATTATATATATTATGGAGGTTATATATTATATAGTCATTTTGGATATTATATATATTATGGAGGTCATATATTATATATATTATGGAGGTTATATATTATATATATTATGGAGGTTATATATTATATATATTATGGAGGTTATATATTATATATATTATGGAGGTTATATATTATATATATTATGGAGGTTATATATTATATAGTCATTTTGGATATTATATATATTATGGAGGTTATATATTATATGTATTATGGAGGTTATATATTATATAGTCGTTTTGGATATTATATATATTATGGAGGTCATATATTATATATATTATGGAGGTTATATATTATATGTATTATGGAGGTTATATATTATATAGTCATTTTGGATATTATATATATTATGGAGGTTATATATTATATATATTATGGAGGTTATATATTATATATATTATGGAGGTTATATATTATATATATATTATGGAGGTTATATATTATATATATTATGGAGGTTATATATTATATATATTATGGAGGTTATATATTATATAGTCATTTTGGATATTATATATATTATGGATGTTATATATTATATATATTATGGAGGTTATATATTATATATATTATGGAGGTTATATATTATATATATATTATGGAGGTTATATATTATATATATTATGGAGGTTATATATTATATATATTATGGAGGTTATATATTATATATATATTATGGAGGTTATATATTATATATATTATGGAGGTTATATATTATATATATTATGGAGGTTATATATTATATATATTATGGAGGTTATATATTATATATATATTATGGAGGTTATATATTATATATATTATGGAGGTTATATATTATATATATTATGGAGGTTATATATTATATAGTCATTTTGGATATTATATATATTATGGAGGTTATATATTATATATATTATGGAGGTTATATATTATATATATTATGGATGTTATATATTATATGTATTATGGAGGTTATATATTATATATATTATGGAGGTTATATATTATATATATTATGGAGGTTATATATTATATAGTCATTTTGGATATTATATATATTATGGATGTTATATATTATATGTATTATGGAGGTTATATATTATATATATTATGGAGGTTATATATTATATATATTATGGAGGTTATATATTATATATATTATGGAGGTTATATATTATATATATTATGGAGGTTATATATTATATGTATTATGGAGGTTATATATTATATGTATTATGGAGGTTATATATTATATGTATTATGGAGGTTATATATTATATATATTATGGAGGTTATATATTATATATATTATGGAGGTTATATATTATATATATTATGGAGGTTATATATTATATATATTATGGAGGTTATATATTATATATATTATGGAGGTTATATATTACATAGTCATTTTGGATATTATATATATTATGGAGGTTATATATTATATAGCCATTTTGGATATTATATATATTATGGAGGTTATATATTATATATATTATGGAGGTTATATATTATATATATTATGGAGGTTATATATTATATAGTCATTTTGGATATTATATATATTATGGAGGTTATATATTATATATATTATGGAGGTTATATATTATATATATTATGGAGGTTATATATTATATATATTATGGAGGTTATATATTATATAGTCATTTTGGATATTATATATATTATGGAGGTTATATATTATATATATTATGGAGGTTATATATTATATATATTATGGAGGTTAAATATTATATATTCATTTTGGATATTATATATATTATGGAGGTTATATATTATATATATTATGGAGGTTATATATTATATATATTATGGAGGTTATATATTATATAGTCATTTTGGATATTATATATATTATGGATGTTATATATTATATGTATTATGGAGGTTATATATTATTATATATATTATGGAGGTTATATATTATATATATTATGGAGGTTATATATTATATAGTCATTTTGGATATTATATATATTATGGATGTTATATATTATATGTATTATGGAGGTTATATATTATATATATTATGGAGGTTATATATTATATATATTATGGAGGTTATATATTATATATATTATGGAGGTTATATATTATATATATTATGGAGGTATATATATATATATATATTATGGAGGTTATATATATTATATGTATTATGGAGGTTATATATTATATGTATTATGGAGGTTATATATTATATGTATTATGGAGGTTATATATTATATATATTATGGAGGTTATATATTATATATATTATGGAGGTTATATATTATATATATTATGGAGGTTATATATTATATATATTATGGAGGTTATATATTATGTATTATGGAGGTTATATATTATATGTATTATGGAGGTTATATATTATATGTATTATGGAGGTTATATATTATATATATTATGGAGGTTATATATTATATATATTATGGAGGTTATATATTATATATATTATGGAGGTTATATATTATATATATTATGGAGGTTATATATTATATATATTATGGAGGTTATATATTACATAGTCATTTTGGATATTATATATATTATGGAGGTTATATATTATATAGCCATTTTGGATATTATATATATTATGGAGGTTATATATTATATATATTATGGATATTATATATATTATGGAGGTTATATATTATATAGTCATTTTGGATATTATATATATTATGGAGGTTATATATTATATATATTATGGAGGTTATATATTATATATATTATGGAGGTTATATATTATATATATTATGGAGGTTATATATTATATAGTCATTTTGGATATTATATATATTATGGAGGTTATATATTATATATATTATGGAGGTTATATATTATATATATTATGGAGGTTAAATATTATATATTCATTTTGGATATTATATATATTATGGAGGTTATATATTATATATATTATGGAGGTTATATATTATATATATTATGGAGGTTATATATTATATAGTCATTTTGGATATTATATATATTATGGAGGTTATATATTATATATATTATGGAGGTTATATATTATATATATTATGGAGGTTATATATTATATAGTCATTTTGGATATTATATATATTATGGAGGTTAAATATTATATATTCATTTTGGATATTATATATATTATGGAGGTTAAATATTATATAGTCATTTTGGATAGATAACATTTTGTGTTTTTGTTTATTTAATGAATGATTCTTCAGTTCCAATGAGCTGATTTCTGACCTGCTGTTGTTCCTTCTCTTTCCGTAGTGTATTTCTGTATTGTTTTAGTGATTCACCAATAGTGAAGACACAGGTTTTCTGGGTCTCTATGTTTTTGGTTGGACACGTTTCTCAATTTCTTTCTTTGTTTTTTTGCATTCTTCAACAAACCATTTGTGATTGTTGTTCATTTTCTTAGGTTATCTGTAAAAGAATATAATATATATATATATATATATATTTGATAGGGAAGCTTAGAGGTCAAATATACTGTTTATGTTTTCTACTGCCAAGTTTACACCTTCACTATTACAGTGGAACGTTTTACCCAGGAAGAAGTCTAGAAGGGATTGATTTTGTT
>NW_025746440.1:15000-17500 GCF_021184085.1 Oncorhynchus gorbuscha
TTTAGAGTGTGTAGTCTTAGAGTGATTATCTTAATTTACCGAGGTTAGCTAGCCAGCTATTTGTCGTCCTTAACGTAGGTGACTCTGCTAGCTAGCCAACGCTAGCCAACGTCTTCTGTATAGAACTCAACTACCCGGTCGCATTCACAGGTAGTATCACATTTTCACTTCATTTCATTACAGTACAACGGTTTGATTTGTTTGATCGTAGCTAGCTACTTAGCTAGCTACATAGCCGTCTTTGTATCAAAGATAATTGTGTAGTCTAGAGCGATTTTCTAGGTTCGCTAGCCATCTATTGTCGTTCTTTTAACGCAACGTAACGTAAACAACACTGCTAGCTAGCCTGCTAGCCCCCGAATAGCAACACTGCAGAAACTATTACACTCAACGGAACGACTTGATTAGTGTAGTGTCAACAACGCACCCACTGCCAGCTGGCCTACTTCAGCAGTACTGTATCATTTGAATCATTTTAGTCAATAAGATTCTTGCTACGTAGCTTAACTTTCTGAACATTCGAGACGTGTAGTCCACTTGTCATTCCAATCTCCTTTGCATTAGCGTAGCCTCTTCTGTAGCCTGTCAACTATGTGTCTGTTTATCCCTGTTCTCTCCTCTCTGCACAGACCATACAAACGCTCCTCACCGCGTGGCCGCGGCCACCCTACTCTGGTGGTCCCAGCGCGCACGACCCACGTGGAGTTCCAGGTCTCCGGTAGCCTCTGGAACTGCCAATCTGCGGTCAACAAGACAGAGTTCATCTCAGCCTATGCCTCCCTCCAGTCCCTCGACTTCTTGGCACTGACGGAAACATGGATCACCACAGACAACACTGCTACTCCTACTGCTCTCTCTTCGTCCGCCCACGTGTTCTCGCACACCCCGAGAGCGTCTGGTCAGCGGGGTGGTGGCACCGGGATCCTCATCTCTCCCAAGTGGTCATTCTCTCTTTCTTTCTTACCCATCTGTCTATCGCCTCCTTTGAATTCCATGCTGTCACAGTTACTAGCCCTTTCAAGCTTAACATCCTTATCATTTATCGCCCTCCAGGTTCCCTCGGAGAGTTCATCAATGAGCTTGATGCCTTGATAAGCTCCTTTCCTGAGGACGGCTCACCTCTCACAGTTCTGGGCGACTTTAACCTCCCCACGTCTACCTTTGACTCTTTCCTCTCTGCCTCCTTCTTTCCACTCCTCTCCTCTTTTGACCTCACCCTCTCACCCTCTCACCTTCCCCCCCCTACTCACAAGGCAGGCAATACGCTCGACCTCATCTTTACTAGATGCTGTTCTTCCACTAACCTCATTGCAACTCCCCTCCAAGTCTCCGACCACTGCCTTGTATCCTTTTCCCTCTCGCTCTCATCCAACACCTCCCACACTGCCCCTACTCGGATGGTATCGCGCCGTCCCAACCTTCGCTCTCTCCCCCCCCGCTACTCTCTCCTCTTCCATCCTATCATCTCTTCCCTCCGCTCAAACCTTCTCCCACCTATCTCCTGATTCTGCCTCCTCAACCCTCCTCTCCTCCCTCTCTGCATCCCTTGACTCTCTATGTCCCCTATCCTCCAGGCCGGCTCGGTCCTCCCCTCCCGCTCCGTGGCTCGATGACTCATTGCGAGCTCACAGAACAGGGCTCCGGGCAGCCGAGCGGAAATGGAGGAAAACTCGCCTCCCTGCGGACCTGGCATCCTTTCACTCCCTCCTCTCTACATTTTCCTCCTCTGTCTCTGCTGCTAAAGCCACTTTCTACCACGCTAAATTCCAAGCATCTGCCTCTAACCCTAGGAAGCTCTTTGCCACCTTCTCCTCCCTCCTGAATCCTCCGCCCCCTCCCCCCTCCTCCCTCTCTGCAGATGACTTCGTCAACCATTTTGAAAAGAAGGTCGACGACATCCGATCCTCGTTTGCTAAGTCAAACGACACCGCTGGTTCTGCTCACACTGCCCTACCCTGTGCTCTGACCTCTTTCTCCCCTCTCTCTCCAGATGAAATCTCGCGTCTTGTGACGGCCGGCCGCCCAACAACCTGCCCGCTTGACCGTATCCCCTCCTCTCTTCTCCAGACCATTTCCGGAGACCTTCTCCCTTACCTCACCTCGCTCATCAACTCATCCCTGACCGCTGGCTACGTCCCTTCCGTCTTCAAGAGAGCGAGAGTTGCACCCTTCTGAAAAAAACCTACACTCGATCCCTCCGATGTCAACAATTACAGACCAGTATCCCTTCTTTCTTTTCTCTCCAAAACTCTTGAACGTGCCGTCCTTGGCCAGCTCTCCCGCTATCTCTCTCTGAATGACCTTCTTGATCCAAATCAGTCAGGTTTCAAGACTAGTCATTCAACGGAGACTGCTCTCCTCTGTATCACGGAGGCGCTCCGCACTGCTAAAGCTAACTCTCTCTCCTCTGCTCTCATCCTTCTAGATCTATCGGCTGCCTTCGATACTGTGAACCATCAGATCCTCCTCTCCACCCTCTCCGAGTTGGGCATCTCCGGCG
>NW_025746440.1:32500-62500 GCF_021184085.1 Oncorhynchus gorbuscha
ATCTAGAGGGGGGACTAATGATGGTCTCTGGACTAATGATGTCACCCTGTCTCTGTTATGATGTATATCTAGAGGGGGGGGACTAATGATGTCACCCTGTCTCTGTTATGATGTATATCTAGAGGGGGGTGGACTAATGATGTCACCCTGTCTCTGTTATGATGTATATCTAGAGGGGGGACTAATGATGTCACCCTGTCTCTGTTATGATGTATATCTAGAGGGGGGGACTAATGATGTCACCCTGTCTCTGTTATGATGTATATCTAGAGGGGGGGTGGACTAATGATGTCACCCTGTCTCTGTTATGATGTATATCTAGAGGGGGGGACTAATGATGTCACCCTGTCTCTGTTATGATGTATATCTAGAGGGGGGGGGTGGACTAATGATGTCACCCTGTCTCTGTTATGATGTATATCTAGAGGGGGGGGACTAATGATGTCACCCTGTCTCTGTTATGATGTATATCTAGAGGGGGGGACTAATGATGTCACCCTGTCTCTGTTATGATGTATATCTAGAGGGGGGGGGTGGACTAATGATGTCACCCTGTCTCTGTTATGATGTATATCTAGAGGGGGGGGACTAATGATGTCACCCTGTCTCTGTTATGATGTATATCTAGAGGGGGGGACTAATGATGTCACCCTGTCTCTGTTATGATGTATATCTAGAGGGGGTGGAATAATGATGTCACCCTGTTTCTGTTATGATGTATATCTAGAGGGGGGTGGACTAATGATGTCACCCTGTCTCTGTAATGATGTATATCTAGAGGGGGGTGGACTAATGATGTCACCCTGTCTCTGTAATGATGTATATCTAGAGGGGGTGGACTAATGATGTCACCCTGTCTCTGTAATGATGTATATCTAGAGGGGGGTGGACTAATGATGTCACCCTGTCTCTGTTATGATGTATATCTAGAGGGGGGGGACTAATGATGTCACCCTGTCTCTGTTATGATGTATATCTAGAGGGGGGGGGGACTAATGATGTCACCCTGTCTCTGTTATGATGTATATCTAGAGGGGGGACTAATGATGTCACCCTGTCTCTGTTATGATGTATATCTAGAGGGGGGGGTGGACTAATGATGTCACCCTGTCTCTGTTATGATGTATATCTAGAGGGGGGGACTAATGATGTCACCCTGTCTCTGTTATGATGTATATCTAGAGGGGGGACTAATGATGTCACCCTGTCTCTGTTATGATGTATATCTAGGGGACTAATGGGGTGGACTAATGATGTCACCCTGTCTCTGTTATGATGTATATCTAGAGGGGGGTGGACTAATGATGTCACCCTGTCTCTGTTATGATGTATATCTAGAGGGGGGTGGACTAATGATGTCACCCTGTCTCTGTAATATGATGTATATCTAGAGGGGGGGGACTAATGATGTCACCCTGTCTCTGTTATGATGTATATCTAGAGGGGGTGGACTAATGATGTCACCCTGTCTCTGTAATGATGTATATCTAGAGGGGGGGGTGGACTAATGATGTCACCCTGTCTCTGTTATGATGTATATCTAGAGGGTGGGGGGACTAATGATGTCACCCTGTCTCTGTTATGATGTATATCTAGAGGGGGGACTAATGATGTCACCCTGTCTCTGTTATGATGTATATCTAGAAGGGTGGGGGGTGGACTAATGATGTCACCCTGTCTCTGTTATGATGTATATCTAGAGGGGGGGACTAATGATGTCACCCTGTCTCTGTTATGATGTATATCTAGAGGGGGGGGACTAATGATGTCACCCTGTCTCTGTTATGATGTATATCTAGAGGGGGGGTGGACTAATGATGTCACCCTGTCTCTGTTATGATGTATATCTAGAAGGGTGGGGGACTAATGATGTCACCCTGTCTCTGTTACGATGTATATCTAGAGGGGGGACTAATGATGTCACCCTGTCTCTGTTATGATGTATATCTAGAGGGGGGAGACTAATGATGTCACCCTGTCTCTGTTATGATGTATATCTAGAGGGGGGACTAATGATGTCACCCTGTCTCTGTTATGATGTATATCTAGAGGGGGGGACTAATGATGTCACCCTGTCTCTCTTATGATGTATATCTAGAGGGGGGGGTGGACTAATGATGTCACCCTGTCTCTGTTATGATGTATATCTAGAGGGGGGGGGACTAATGATGTCACCCTGTCTCTGTTATGATGTATATCTAGAGGGGGTGGACTAATGATGTCACCCTGTCTCTGTTATGATGTATATCTAGAGGGGGGGCTAATGATGTCACCCTGTCTCTGTTATGATGTATATCTCGGGGGGGGGGCATGCCAAAGGAATTACGAGAGAGATGTAATGTGTTCTAGTCATTGACTGTATCTCCTCAGGGACACTGTAGCGGGGGTGGAGGGGGAGGGATGTAATAAAAGATCACAAAAATCTTGTTTCTCTCTCAGATGTGTTTACATCCCTGTCGGTGAGCATTTCTCCTTCGCCAAGATAATCCACTTTGACAGGCATATCGAGAAGCTGATTTTTTTCTTAAACAGCATGATCATTACATGATCATTACACAGGTGCACCTTGTGCTGGGATTACAATAAAAGGTCCCATTTTGTCACAACAACACAATGTCCATCTGTGTGTGTGTGTGTGTGTGTGTGTGTGTGTGTGTGTGTGTGTGTGTGTGTGTGTGTGTGTGTGTGTGTGTGTGTGTGTGTGTGTGTGTGTGTGTGTGTGTGTGTGTGTGTGTGTGTGTGTGTGTGCGTGCGTGCGTGCGTGCGAGTGAGTGTGAGTGTGAGTTTTGTCACAACAACACAAGGCCACAGATTTTCTCAAGGTTTTGAGGGAGCGTGTAGTTGTCATGCTGACTGCAGCAATGTCTAGCAGAGCTGTTGTCAGAGAATTTAATGTTCATGTCTATACCATAACAATGTTTTAGAGAATTTGGCTGTAGGTCCAACCGTGTGATTACCAGTCTGTAACCACGGCAGCACAGCACCTCTACAACCCAGCTTTCTTCGCCTGCGGGGATCATCTATGACCACCAGGACAGATGATGATGATGAAGATGATGAAACTGAGGGGTTTTGAGCACAACTGAAGAATTTCTGCTCAAACTAATCTTATCTGCATTCTCGTCGGTCTCACCAGTTCGTAACCGACTTCAGTGGGCTCACCTTCAACGGCTGGAAACGTGTGCTCTTCATGGCTGAATCCCGGGTTCAACTGTACCGGGCAGATGGGCAGGCAGCGTTTATGGCCTCGTGAGCGGGTTGCTCATGTCAAAGTTGTGAACGGAGAGCCCCATGGTGGCGGTGGGGTTATGATAAGGGAAAGCATAAACTACGGACAATCAACATTGCATTTTATCGATGGCGATTTGAATGCACAGAGATATCCGTGACGAGACCCTGTCACCTCCTGACCTCATGTTTTCAGCATGATTACGACACGGCTCTGTGTCGTATGGATCAATTCCTGAAAGCAGAAAGTGTCAACAGACATGTTTGTATCGACTTGTGTTTTCCAGTTCCTGCCAATATCCATCAACTTCGCACAATATTCCACAAGGCAGCGTGATCAACTCTACGTGAAGGAGATGTGTCGCGCTGCATGAGGCAAATGGTCACGCCAGATACTGACTTGTTTTCTGATCCACACTCCTACTGTTTTATTAAGTTATCTGACAAATATATTTGTCACAACAGATACTGACTGATTTTCTGACTGGTTTTCTGACAATGTCTTTAAGGTTTCTGTGACCATGAAAATCCACGAATAGAATTTTGAACTGATTTCCTTTTTTTCTTCTTTTTAAACTGTAAAAAATCTTTGAAATTGTTGCATCTTGATATTTTTATTCAGTGTCTTTATCCCTTTACTTATTCTACAGTTTGTTGCAGCCTGAAAATCAAAATGGATTAAATATTTGTTTTTCTCCATTTTTTTAAGTCTCTAAGAGTGATTAGAACTGTTAGTCTTTCTGGGTAAGTCTCTATGAATGATTACAGCTGTGAGTCTTTCTGGGTAAGTATCTAAGAGCTGTGAGTCTTTCTGGGTAAGTCTCTAAGAGCTGTGAGTTTTTCAGGGTAAGTCTCTAAGAGCTGTGAGTCTTTCAGGGTAAGTCTCTAAGAGCTGTGAGTCTTTCTGGGTCAGTCTCTAAGAGTGATTACAGCTGTGAGTCTTTCTGGGTAAGTCTCTGAGAGTGATTACAGCTGTGAGTCTTTCTGGGTAAGTCTCTGAGAGCGATTACAGCTGTGAGTCTTTCTGAGTGATTACAGCTGTGAGTCTTTCTAAGTCTCTAAGAGTGATTACAGCCGTGAGTCTTTCTGGGTAAGTCTCTAAGAGTGATTGCAGCTGTGAGTCTTTACACACCTGGATTGTACAACATTTGCCAATTATACTTGTCAAAATTCTTCAAGCTCTGCCAAATTGGTTGTTGATTGTTGCTCGACAACCATTTTCAGATCTTGACATATATTTCAGTCAAATCTGTAACTTGGCCGCTCAGGAACATTCACTGTCTTGTGTGTTTTAGGTTATTGTCCTGCTGAAAGTTGAATTCATCTCTCTGTCTGGTGGAAAGCAAACTGAACGATTGAAACGACTGAACGACAAGCAGACCTATAAAACAAGAACTACCACAGTGCTTGAAAATATGGAGTTTTACTAAATGATGTGTTTTATTCAATTTGATTTTTTTTTGCAGATGTTTCTACAACTTGAGGTGTTTCTACAACTTGACTGGAGTCCACCTGTGGTAAATTCAGTTGTTTGGACATGATTTGGAAAAGACACACACCTGTGGATACAGTGTATAAGGTCTCACAGTTGACCGTCATGAGAAAGAGGGGAAATTGTCCGTAGCTCTGAGACACGATTGCGTCGAGGCACAGATCTATGGACCACATGTCTTCAGCATTGAAGGTCCCCAGGAACACAGAGGCCTTTGTCCTTCTTAAATGGAAGAAGTTTGGAACCACCAAGATTCTTCCAAGAGCCCGGGCCAAACTGAGCAATCAGGTTGAAGGGCCTTGGTCAGGGAGGTGACAAAGAACCCGATGGTCACTCTGAGAGAGGTCTAGGGTTCCTCTGTGGAGATGGGAGAATCTTCCAGAAGGCCAACCATCTCTGCAGCACTCCAACAATCAGGCCTTTATGGTTGAGAGGCCAGACAGAAGCCACTCTTCAGTAAGAGGCACATGACAGCCCACTTGAAGTTTGCCAAAAGCACCTAAAGGACTCTCAGATCATGAGAAACCAGATTCTCTGGTCTGATGAAACCAAGATTGAACTCTTTGGCCTGAATGCCAAGCATCACATCTGGAGGAAACCTGGCACCATCCGTACGGTGAAGCATGGTGGTGGCAGAATCATGTGGTGGGGATGTTTTTCAGCAGAGGGGCTGGGAGACTAGTCAGGGTCAAAGCAGGTGAACAAAGAAAAGGACAGGGAGATCCTTGATGAAAACCTGCTCCAGAGCATTCAAGATCTCAGATTGGGGTGAAGGTTCACCTTCCAGCAGGACAACGACCCTAACAACACAACAAGACAACACAGGAGTGGCTTTGGGACAAGTCTCTGAATGTCCTTGAGTGTGGCCCAGCCAGAGCCCGGAGATGAACCTGATCAAGCATCTCTGGAGAGACTTGACAACAGCTGTGCAGCAACACTCCCCATCCAACCTGACAGAGCTTGAGAGGATCTGCAGAGAAGAATGGGAGAAACTCCCCAAATACAGGTTTGCCAAGCTTGGAGCGTCCTACTCAAGAAGACTCAAGGCTGTCATCGCTGACAAAGACACTTCAACAAAGTACTGAGTAAAGTGTCTGAATACTTATGTAAACAGAATATTTAAATTATTTATTTATATATACAGTGGGGCAAAAAAAGTATTTAGTCAGCCACCAATTGTGCAAGTTCTCCCACTTAAAAAGATGAGAGAGGCCTGTAATTTTCATCATAGGTACACTTCAACTATGACAGACAAAATGAGAAGAAAAATCCAGAAAATCACATTGTAGGATTTTTTATGAATTTATTTGCAAATTATGGTGGAAAATGTGTATATATATATATATATATATATTTTTTTAAACCTACTGGCTTTTGCCATTACAAGACCATGGGGCATGCCTTGTCGGATTTTGAGTGTAGATTGATGAGGCCCTACACCCAAACAAACGATTCAACCTCTGGCCTTTTTAGAATGAGGTCAAAACAATGGTGGTAACAGAATGTGTAAATATTCAAAGGGTCTGATAGGATAAATCAGACCCCCCTAAGTTTTAGATGCATAGTGACTCTGGATGTCATAAGGTGAATGCATAATTTGTAAGTCGCTCTGGATGTGCATAATGTAAATGTAAATATATATATTTTTTTAAACCTATTTTTGCCTTGTCATAATTGTGCATAATGAATGAGGACGTAACAGAATGTGTAAATATTCAAAGGGTCTGAATAATATCAGAATGTGCATAATGTGCATAATGTGCATAATGTGCATAATGTGCATACTGTGTAATAATGTGCATAAAGTACATAATGTGCATAATGTGCATAATGTGTAATAATGTGCATAAAGTGTAATATTATATAAACTCAACATTGAACACATTTCAAGTCTCTATCTGACGTGGAACAGGTGTCTTCTTGTCTTTTAAGCGCACCACAACTCCCTGGTCTTTGGGGTTGAATCTGTGTTTGAAGTTCACTTCTCGACTGATAGATTATTGTATATGTGGGGTACAGAGATACGGCAGTCATTCAAACATCATGATAAGCTCTGTTATTGGGGGGGGAGGGGTAAACACTAATACTGGCTCTGATTGGATGGTGTGGATGCTGGGATCCGTTAGTCCACTGCAACCCCTAGTGATGAGATCAGATCGCTCCATCAGATCCCTCCATCAGATCCCCCCATCAGATCCCTCCATCAGATCCCTCCATCAGATCCCTCCATCAGATCCCTCCATCAGATCCCTCCATCAGATCCCTCCATCAGATCCCCCCCATCAGATCCCTCCATCAGATCCCCCCCATCAGATCCCTCCTGAACCCTGTATTCAGGGACTATATCATTCTAGAGCAACATGAACCCTGTATTCAGGGACTATATCCTTCTAGAGCAACATGAACCCTGTATTCAGCCCAGGGACTATATCCTTCTAGAGCAACATGAACCCTGTATTCAGGGACTATATCCTTCTAGAGCAACATGAACCCTGTATTCAGGGACTATATCCTTCTAGAGCAACATGAACCCTGTATTCAGCCCAGGGACTATATCCTTCTAGAGCAACATGAACCCTGTATTCAGGGACTATATCCTTCTAGAGCAACATGAACCCTGTATTCAGGGACTATATCCTTCTAGAGCAACATGAACCCTGTATTCAGGGACTATATCCTTCTAGAGCAACATGAACCCTGTATTCAGGGACTATATCCTTCTAGAGCAACATGAACCCTCAGGGACTATATATTCAGAACCCCAGGGACTATATCCTTCTAGAGCAACATGAACCCTGTATTCAGGGACTATATCCTTCTAGAGCAACATGAACCCTGTATTCAGCCCAGGGACTATATCCTTCTAGAGCAACATGAACCCTGTATTCAGGGACTATATCCTTCTAGAGCAACATGAACCCTGTATTCAGGGACTATATCCTCCTAGAGCAACATGAACCCTGTATTCAGGGACTATATCCTTCTAGAGCAACATGAACCCTGTATTCAGCCCAGGGACTATATCCTTCTAGAGCAACATTAACCCTGTATTCAGGGACTATATCATTCTAGAGCAACATGAACCCTGTATTCAGGGACTATATCCTTCTAGAGCAACATGAACCCTGTATTCAGGGACTATATCCTTCTAGAGCAACATGAACCCTGTATTCAGGGACTATATCATTCTAGAGCAACATGAACCCTGTATTCAGCCCAGGGACTATATCCTTCTAGAGCATCATGAACCCTGTATTCAGCCCAGGGAGTATATCCTTCTAGAGCAACATGAACCCTGTATTCAGGGACTATATCCTTCTAGAGCAACATGAACCCTGTATTCAGGGACTATATCCTTCTAGAGCAACATGAACCCTGTATTCAGGGACTATATCCTTCTAGAGCAACATGAACCCTGTATTCAGCCCAGGGACTATATCCTTCTAGAGCAACATGAACCCTGTATTCAGGGACTATATCCTTCTAGAGCAACATGAACCCTGTATTCAGCCCAGGGACTATATCCTTCTAGAGCATCATGAACCCTGTATTCAGGGACTATATCCTTCTAGAGCAACATGAACCCTGTATTCAGGGACTATATCCTTCTAGAGCAACATGAACCCTGTATTCAGGGACTATATCCTTCTAGAGCAACATGAACCCTGTATTCAGGGACTATATCCTTCTAGAGGAACATGAACCCTGTATTCAGGGCCTATATCATTCTAGAGCAACATGAACCCTGTATTCAGGGACTATATCCTTCTAGAGCAACATGAACCCTGTATTCAGCCCAGGGACTATATCCTTCTAGAGCAACATGAACCCTGTATTCAGCCCAGGGACTATATCCTTCTAGAGCATCATGAACCCTGTATTCAGGGACTATATCCTTCTAGAGCAACATGAACCCTGTATTCAGGGACTATATCCTTCTAGAGCAACATGAACCCTGTATTCAGGGACTATATCCTTCTAGAGCAACATGAACCCTGTATTCAGGGACTATATCCTTCTAGAGCATCATGAACCCTGTATTCAGGGACTATATCCTTCTAGAGCATCATGAACCCTGTATTCAGGGACTATATCCTTCTAGAGCAACATGAACCCTGTATTCAGCCCAGGGACTATATCCTTCTAGAGCAACATGAACCCTGTATTCAGGGACTATATCCTTCTAGAGCAACATGAACCCTGTATTCAGGGACTATATCCTTCTAGAGCATCATGAACCCTGTATTCAGGGACTATATCCTTCTAGAGCAACATGAACCCTGTATTCAGGGACTATATTCTTCTAGAGCAACATGAACCCTGTATTCAGCCCAGGGACTATATCGTTCTAGAGCAACATGAACCCTGTATTCAGCCCAGGGACTATATCCTTCTAGAGCAACATGAACCCTGTATTCAGCCCAGGGACTATATCCTTCTAGAGCAACATGAACCCTGTATTCAGGGACTATATCATTCTAGAGCATCATGAACCCTGTATTCAGCCCAGGGACTATATCCTTCTAGAGCAACATGAACCCTGTATTCAGGGACTATATCCTTCTAGAGCAACATGAAGTATTCAGGGACTATATAGAGCAACATGAACCCTGTATTCAGCCCAGGGACTATATCCTTCTAGAGCAACATGAACCCTGTATTCAGGGACTATATCCTTCTAGAGCAACATGAACCCTGTATTCAGGGACTATATCCTTCTAGAGCAACATGAACCCTGTATTCAGCCCAGGGACTATATCCTTCTAGAGCAACATGAACCCTGTATTCAGCCCAGGGACTATATCCTTCTAGAGCAACATGAACCCTGTATTCAGGGACTATATCCTTCTAGAGCAACATGAACCCTGTATTCAGCCCAGGGACTATATCCTTCTAGAGCATCATGAACCCTGTATTCAGGGACTATATCCTTCTAGAGCAACATGAACCCTGTATTCAGGGACTATATCCTTCTAGAGCAACATGAACCCTGTATTCAGGGACTATATCCTTCTAGAGCAACATGAACCCTGTATTCAGGGACTATATCCTTCTAGAGCATCATGAACCCTGTATTCAGGGACTATATCCTTCTAGAGCATCATGAACCCTGTATTCAGCCCAGGGACTATATCCTTCTAGAGCAACATGAACCCTGTATTCAGCCCAGGGACTATATCCTTCTAGAGGAACATGAACCCTGTATTCAGGGACTATATCCTTCTAGAGCATCATGAACCCTGTATTCAGGGACTATGTCCTTCTAGAGCAACATGAACCCTGTATTCAGCCCAGGGACTATATCCTTCTAGAGCAACATGAACCCTGTATTCAGGGACTATATCCTTCTAGAGCAACATGAACCCTGTATTCAGCCCAGGGACTATATCCTTCTAGAGCAACATGAACCCTGTATTCAGCCCAGGGACTATATCCTTCTAGAGCAACATGAACCCTGTATTCAGGGACTATATCCTTCTAGAGCAACATGAACCCTGTATTCAGGGACTATATCCTTCTAGAGCAACATGAACCCTGTATTCAGGGACTATATCCTTCTAGAGCATCATGAACCCTGTATTCAGGGACTATATCCTTCTAGAGCAACATGAACCCTGTATTCAGCCCAGGGACTATATCCTTCTAGAGCAACATGAACCCTGTATTCAGCCCAGGGACTATATCCTTCTAGAGCAACATGAACCCTGTATTCAGCCCAGGGACTGTATCCTTCTAGAGCATCATGAACCCTGTATTCAGGGACTATATCCTTCTAGAGCAACATGAACCCTGTATTCAGGGACTATATCCTTCTAGAGCAACATGAACCCTGTATTCAGGGACTATATCCTTCTAGAGCAACATGAACCCTGTATTCAGGGACTATATCCTTCTAGAGCAACATGAACCCTGTATTCAGCCCAGGGACTATATCCTTCTAGAGCAACATGAACCCTGTATTCAGCCCAGGGACTATATCCTTCTAGAATAACTTGAACCCTGTATCCAGGGACTATATCCTTCTAGAGACATAAACCCTGTATTCACCCAGAGACTATATCCTTCTACACACATGAACCCACAGCCCAGAGACTATATCCTTCTAGAGCACATGGACCCTGTACAGCCCAGGGAATAGAGAGAACATGAACCCTGTATTCAGGGACTATATCCTTCTAGAGCAAGTGAACCCTGTATTCAGGGAATAGAGAAGGAACCCTGTACAGGGACTATATCCTTCTAGAGCAACATTAAGGGATGGGGACTATATCCTTCTAGAGCAACATGAAATTCAGCCCAGGGACAGGAGCAACAGGAACCCTGTACAGGGAATCCTTCTAGAGCAACAGGAACCCTGTATTCAGGGACTATATCCTTCTAGAGCAACATGAACACTGTATTCAAGGCCTATATCCTTCTAGAGCAACATGAACCCTGTATTCAGCCCAGGGACTATATCCTTCTAGAGCAACATGAACCCTGTATTCAGCCCAGGGACTATATCCTTCTAGAGCAACATGAACCCTGTATTCAGGGACTATATCCTTCTAGAGCAACATGAACCCTGTATTCAGGGACTATATCCTTCTAGAGCAACACGAACCCTGTATTCAGGGACTATATCCTTCTAGAGCAACATGAACCCTGTATTCAGGGACTATATCCTTCTAGAGCAACATTAACCCTGTATTCAGCCCAGGGACTATATCCTTCTAGAGCAACATGAACCCTGTATTCAGGGACTATATCCTTCTAGAGCAACATGAACCCTGTATTCAGGGACTATATCCTTCTAGAGCAACATGAACCCTGTATTCAGGGTAGAGCAACATGAACCCTGTATTCAGCCCAGGGACTATATCCTTCTCAACATGAACCCTGTATCTGGACTATATCCTTCTAGAGCAACATTAACCCTGATGGGAGAGCAACATGAACCCTGTATTCAGGGATGTTCTAGAGGAACCCTGTATTCAGGGACTATATCCTTCGAGGAACATGAACCCTGTATTCAGAACTATATCCTTCTAGAGCAACATGAACCCTGTGTTCAGGGACTATATCAGAGCTCAGAACCCTGTATTAGGGACTATATCCTTCTAGAGCAACAGACCCTGTATTCTGGGACTATATCCTTCTACATCATCAGACCTGTATTGTAAAGCTTCTAGAGCATCATGAACCTGTATAAAGGGACTATATACATCATCAGCAACATAAAACCCTGTATTCATCATCAGGGACTATGAAAAGCTGTGTAGTTACATCATCATTCAGTGTAGGGATCCTTCTAGAGCCATGAACCCTGTAAAGCTGTGGACTACATCATCAGACCTGTGAAAAGCTGTGGACTATATCATCAGACCAAAGCTGTGTAGTAGCAATCAGACCCTGAAAATTCAGGGACATATATCCTTCAGACATCATGTAAAGCCTGTAGTTAGCCCAGTGGACTATATCTTCAGACCAACATGAACCCTGTATTCAGGGACTATATCCTTCTAGAGCAACATAAACCCTGTATTCAGCTCACAGGAAGTTGATTTTTAAAATCAAGAATCTCTCAACTCTCTGTCCTGTGTTTTGTTATAACCCAGTTCTCAATAGACATCTGCTTTCCACACACACAGTACAGGATGACAACCCACCCTGGGATCCTAACGTTGGAGATGGAGTATAAACTCTCAACGGATGGGAGAGAGAAGGAGGGATGGGGTTGTCCAGGAGAGGTGGTATAAGCTCTCTCTCTCTCTCTCTCTCTCTCTCTCTCTCTCTCTCTCTCTCTCTCTCTCTCTCTCTCTGCTCTCTGTCTCTCTCTCAACCCACCGGCTGTCTCTAATGTTGTAGTCTCTCTCTCTTGTATCTCTCTCTGTCTCTCTCTCTCTCAACCCTCTCGGCTGTCCTAATGTTGTAGTGTGGTATAAACTCTCAACCCTCTCTCTCTCTCTCTCTCTGCTCTCTCTCTCTCTCTCTCTCTCTCTGTCTCTCTCTCTCTCTCTCTCTCTCTCTGCATATTAGTTTAATCTCCTCCAATGTTCTCATTATCTATCTGGAATGCTAAGCCGTGTACACATCAGAGCTGTGAAAAGATGTGGTTACATCACCAGACCTGTGAAAAGCTGTGTAGTACATCATCAGACCTGTGTCCTAGCTGTGTAGTACATCATCAGACCTGTGTAAAGCTGTGTACATCATCAGACCTGTGTAAAACTGTGTGTTACATCATCAGACCTATGAAAAGCTGTGTGTTACATCATCAGACCTGTGTAAAGCTGTGTAGTACATCATCAGACCTGTGTGTACATCATTAGACCTGTTTAAAACTGTGTAGTACATCATCAGACCTGTGTAAAGCTGTGTAGTACATCCACCGGCTGTCCTGTTGAAAACTGTGTAGTTATATCATCAGACCTGTTGAAAAACTGTGTAGTACATCACCCAGACCTGTTTAAAGCTGTGTAGTACATCTAATGTTGTAGTGTGGTATAAACTCTCAACCCACCGGCTGTCCTAATGTTGTAGTGTGGTATAAACTCTCAACCCACCTGCTGTCCTAATGTTGTGTAGTGTGGTATAAACTCTCAACCCACCGGCTGTCCTAACGTTGTAGTACGGTATAAACTCTCAACCCACCGGCTGTCCTAACGTTGTAGTACGGTATAAACTCTCAACCCACCGGCTGTCCTAATGTTGTAGTACGGTATAAACTCTCAACCCACCGGCTGTCCTAATGTTGTAGTGTGGTATAAACTCTCAACCCACCTGCTGTCCTAACGTTGTCGTGTGGTATTCACTCGCAAAAAAAAACCTCTCCTCCAACTTCTTCTTCTGTGGTATTTACGGAGGTCACAAACAAATGTGAGGGGCGACATTCACAGTCCGCAGCTCAAAGGAACATTAAATATCACAGTAACCGTTATGCAGGAAGCACTTCTAAAACATATTACCCTCTTGAATTAACGCAACAATTCACAAGTTTCGGACAATTAAAAAAGGGTTTATTTTGTCGTCTATGGGCGACACGTTCACATTTTAGCATCAAGACGAAAAAAAAGCACAGAGTTGCAAACAACTCGTCTTTGTCAAGTAACTTTAGCCCGTCGAAAAGGAACGATTACCCATCACACCCCTCTCATACTGAACATGAAGTATGGTAGGCATGACAACAAACCAGGTCAAAATCAAAATGCAAATGAATTACTCAAAAATCATACAATATGATTTTCGGGATTTTTGACCTGGTTGAAGTGTACCTATGATAAAAAAAAATTACAGACCTCTACATGCTTTGTAAGTAGGAGAACCTGCAAAATCGTCAGTGTATCAAATACTTGTTCTCTCCACTGTAGCATGTCACATTATAGTAATATAAGGTGTTATTGTGCCCCTGCCCAGTCATGTGAAATCCATATTTTAGAACCTAATTAATTTATTTAAAATGAACTGTAACTCTTAAAAATGGTTAAAATTGTTATGTGTCTCGTTAATATTTTTGTTCAGTATATGAGGATTAGAAAGAGAGAGTGAGAGAGAGAGAGAGAGAGAGAGAGAGAAAGAGAGAGGAGAGAGAGGTGAGAAAGAGTTGGCAAAGAATGTGAAAGAGATGGTGAGAGAGAGAAAGGGTGTGATAGAGAGAAGGAGACAGGGAGAGAGAGAAGGAGACAGGGAGAGAGAGAAGGAGACAGGGAGAGAGAGAGGGAGGGAGGGAGAGAGAGAAGGAGAGAGGGTGAGAGAGAGGGAGGGAGGGAGAGAGAGAAGGAGAGAGGGAGAGAGAGACGGAGAGAGAGAGAGAGAGAGAGAGAGAGAGAGAGAGAGAGAGAGAGAGAGAGAGAGAGAGAGAGAGAGAGAGAGAGAGAGAGAGAGAGAGAGAGAGAGAGAGAAAGAGAGAAAGAGGGAAAGAGGGCATTATATTTCTCTTTGTCTCTGTGTGTGATAAATATATCTCTGGTCTATGAGACATGAGTCCCTTTGTCTCAGCCTCAGTAGTCATCAGAGTGTTTTTTTCCAGAGAATTGTATTTTGGGGAGTCGTGAAATATTAATATCAGTCATAGAGTGTAAAACTATGTATCACACACCCTGACTATCAGAGAGGAGACAACGGGAAGAGGAGGAGAAGAAATGGGGAGGACAGTGAGGGGGGAAAGGAGAGAGAAGAGGAGAGGGGAGGAGGGAGTTAGAGGGGGAGAGGAGGAGAGGAGAGGAGAGGGGAGGAGAGGGGAGGAGGGAGGGAGAGGGGGGAGAGGAGAGGAGAGAAAAGGAGAGGAGAGGAGGTAGAAGAGGAGGAGGGAAAAAGGGAGAAGGGACAGGAAGGAGCAGTAGAGTAGGGGAGAGGAAGATAATTGAAAGGGGTAGGGATGGAGATTTCTTTTTAAAGGATATTACATGTTATTTTCACTCCTCCTTCTTCCATCATCTGGTGAAAAGAGAGAGAGGAGAGAGAGAGAGAGAGAGAGAGAGAGAGAGAGAGAGAGAGAGAGAGAGAGAGAGAGAGAGAGAGAGAGAGGGGGAGAGAGAGAGATAGACAGAGAGAGAGAGAGAGAGAGGGAGAGAGAGACAGAGAGACAGAGAGAGAGAGAGAGAGAGAGAGAGAGAGAGAGAGAGAGAGAGAGAGAGAGAGAGAGAGAGAGAGAGAGAGAGGGGGAGAGAGAGAGAGAGAGAGAGAGAGAGGGGGAGAGAGAGAGAGAGAGAGAGAGAGAGAGAGAGAGAGAGAGAGAGAGAGAGAGAGAGAGAGAGAGAGAGAGAGAGAGAGAGAGAGAGAGAGAGAGAGAGAGAGAGAGAGAGAGAGAGAGAGAGAGAGAGAGAGAGAGAGAGAGAGAGAGAGAGAGAGAGAGAGAGAGAGGGGAGAGAGAGAGAGAGAGAGAGAGAGACAGAGAGAGAGAGAGAGAGAGAGAGAGAGAGAGAGAGAGAGAGAGAGAGAGAGAGAGAGAGAGAGAGAGAGAGAGAGAGAGAGAGAGAGAGAGAGAGATAGAGACAGAGAGAGAGAGACAGAGAGAGAGAGAGAGACAGAGGGAGAGAGAGAGAGAAAAGTGATGTCACGAGGTAAAATCTAGTCTCGATGGGCTGAGTAGCATTCTCAATTCTGGAAAACAGTTATTTTAAAATGTCTGTGTTGAGTTGCAGATGGTTCTAGAAACACCAGAGAGACAATATAGAACGATGTGACCCGATTCAGGAAACTAGGCTGAATATCGCGGAACACGACTTCACAGCAGAGACGTTTGACTATAAACTTATTATATTTTTTAAAACTATTATGCGTTTTTTGTTTTGTTTTCAGAAATGCTTTCTGGAACATATGAACTTTCATGTGGCTTAATAACAAACCAGTATGACATCTGTAAACATGTGTTAAATTACTAGTCTCAGAAACTGAACAAATCTTATACCTTTCCGCTAGCCATGATTGGCTGAGATAATGAGTGGGCTAGCAATGATTGGCGGAATAATTGGGCAGCCATGATTGGCGGAGCATGAGAGCCATGATTGGCTGAGATAAACTTATTATGATTGGCTGAGATAAACTATGATTGGCTGAGATAATGAGTGGGCTAGCCATGATTGGCTGAGATAATTGGGCTAGCCATGATTGGCTGAGATAATGAGTGGGCTAGCCATGATTGGCTGAGATAATGAGTGGGCTTTCATGATTGGCTGAGATAATGAAACCAGATATGACATCTGAGATAATGAGTGGGCTAGTTTAGATTGGCTGAGATAATGAAGCAATGATTGGCATGATTGGCAGATAATGAGTGGGCTAGCCGTGATTGGCTGAGATAATGAGTGGGCTAGCCATGATTGGCTGAGATAATGAGTGGGCTGGACACGCTAGCCATGATTGGCTGAGATAATGAGTGTCTAGCCGTGATTGGCGGAGATAATGAGTGGGCTAGCCATGATTGGCTGAGATAATGAGTGGGCTGGACACGCTAGCCATGATTGGCTGAGATAATGAGTGGGCTAGCCATGATTGGCTGAGATAATGAGTGGGCTGGACACGCTAGCCATGATTGGCTGAGATAAAGAGTGGGCTGGACACGCTAGCCATGATTGGCTGAGATAATGAGTGGGCTGGACACGCTAGCCATGATTGGCTGAGATAATGAGTGTGCCAACAATAAACGTTGGCAAAAAAAAAGTAATTAAATAGTTGCCAGCAGCAACGTTGCCCAACACTCTGGATAACATGAAAACAGCCTAACCAGCTCTGCAAGGAGGAGGAAAATGGTCAGAGTTTTGCTGTTCGCTCATTTGTGTCTTGAAATAGCTAGCAAGCTAGCCAATGTTAGCCAGTTAGCTTGGGTGCTGCTATCGGTCAGAACGCTTGGATCAACCCTACTTCTCGGGCCAGAACCTCTCCCTCAATGTGAGAGCGGCTCGAGAGTTTCAAGTTCCTTGTTGCCCACGTCAGCAATGAACAAGAATGGTCCAAACACACCAAGACAGTCGTGAAGAGGTCACTACAAAACCTATTCCCCCTCAGGAGACTGAAAACATTTGGCATGGGGTCCACCAAATCCTCAAAAGGTTCTACAGCTGCACCATCGAGAGCATCCTGACAGGTTGCAACACCACCTGGTATGTTAACTGATCGACATCTAACTACAGAGGGTAGTGTGTACGGCTCAGTACATCACCGGGGCCAAGCTTCCTGCCATCCAGGACCTCTATACCAGGCGGTGACAGAGGAAGGCCCTAAATCTTGTTATAGATTCCATCCACCTTAGTCATAGACTGTTCTCTCTGCTATCGCACGGCAAGGGGCGAGTATAACCAGACATCCAGTCATTGGCAGCAGAGAACTGGAAGGGAAGGCGGCCAAAGAGGAATTGGCTTTGGGGGTGACCAGAGAGATATACCTGCTGGAGCGCGTGCTAATGGTGGGTGGCTCTATGGTGACCAGCGAGCTGAGATAAGGCGTGGCTTTACTAGCAGGGTCTCGTAGATGGCCTGGAGCCAGTGGGTTTGGCGACGAGTGTGAAGTGCGGGCCAGCCAACGTGAGCGTGGTTGGTCGTATATGGGGCTTTGGTGACGAGTGTGAAGCGAGGGCCAGCCAACGAGAGCGTGGTTGGTCGTATATGGGGCTTTGGTGACGTGGGTGAAGCGAGGGCCAGCCAACGAGAGCGTGGTTGGTCGTATATGGGGCTTTGGTGACGAGTGTGAAGCGAGGGCCAGCCAAGGAGAGCGTGGTTGGTCGTATATGGGGCTTTGGTGACGAGTGTGAAGCGAGGGCCAGCCAACGAGAGCGTGGTTGGTCGTATATGGGGCTTTGGCAAAAACGGCAATGTGATAGACTGCGTTCAATTTGTTGAGTAGAGTAGCCATGATTGGCTGAGATAATGAGTGGGCTGGAGGCTATTTTGTAAATGACATCGTCGAGGATCGGTAGAATGATCAGTTTTACAAGGGTATGTTTGGCAGCATGAGTGAAGGATGCTTTGTTGTGAAATAGGAAGCCAATTCTAGATTTAATTTTGGATTGGAGCTGTTTGATCTGGGTCTGGAAGGAGAGTTTACAGTCAAAACAGACACCTAGGTATTTGTAGTAGTCCACATATTCTAAGTCAGAACCATACAGAGTAGTGATGCTAGTCGGGCGGGCGGGTGCAGGCAGCGATCGGTTGATGAGCATGCACTTAGTTTTACTTGCATTTAAGAGCAGATGGAGGCCACGGAAGGAGTGTTGTATGGCATTGAAGCTTGTTTGGGGGTTTGTTAGCACAGTGTCCAAAAAGGGCCAGAAGTATGCATTTAGTTTTGCATAGCGGAGAAGGTACGGTGGGATTCAAAATGGTCGGTGATCTGTTTGTTGACTTGGCTTTCGAAGACCTTAGAAAGGCAGGGTAGGATGGATATAGGTCTGTAACAGTTTAGGTCTAGAGTGTCTCCCACATTGAAGAGGGGGATGACCACGGCAGCTTTCCAATCTTTGGGGATCTAAGATGAGAAAGAAGAGGTTGAACAGGCTAGTAATAATAACTCTACCTAAAATATTACCTCAACTAACCGGTGCAGATTGACTCTGTGCCGGTACCCCCTGTATATATATATATATATATGTATAGAGCCTCGCGATTGTTATTTTACTGCTGATCTTTAATTATTTGTTGGTTAAAGTTTGAGGTTTGTAAGTGAGCATTTCACATTAAGGTCTACACTTGTTGTATTCGGATCATGTGACAAATACAATTGTACTTTTATTTGAGCTATTTCAAAAGCTGCACTGAAGTCTAACAAGACAGATCATTTAATTATCAATTTCTCTCAGCCAATCATCAGTCATTTGTGTTTGTAACAGACTGATTGGTCAGCTATTTGACCAGTAACAGGAGCTTTACTATTCTTAGGTAGCATAATGTATTTAGCTTTTCCCAGAAGTATACCCTGAAGTTTACTCTGCCAGAAGAGGACTGGCCACCCCACATATGCTCTCTCTAATTCTCTCTTTCTTTCTCTCTCTCGGAGGACCTGAGCCCAAGGACCGTGCCCCAGGACGACCTGACATGATGACTCCTTGCTGTCCCCAGTCCACCTGACTGTGCTGCTGCTCCAGTTTCAACTGTTCTGCCTCATTATTATTCGACCATGCTGGTCATTTATGAACATTTGAACATCTTGGCCATGTTCTGTTAAAATCTCCACTCGACACAGCCAGAAGAGGACTGGCCACCCCACATAGCCTGGTTCCTCTCTAGGTTTCTTCCTAGGTTTTGGCCTTTCTAGGGAGTTTTTCCTAGCCACTGTGCTTCTACACCTGCATTGCTTGCTGTTTGGGGTTTTAGGCTGGGTTTCTGTACAGCACTTTGAGATATCAGCTGATGTACGAAGGGCTATATAAATACAATTTGATTTGATTTGATTTGAGTTTGTAACAGACTGATTGGTCAGCTATTTGACCAGTAACAGGAGATTTACTATTCTCAGGTAGCATAATGTCTTTATCTTCCCTTCATGCCTGAGGGCACATGCTTTCCAGTCAGCTTAAACTGAAGATAAGGCAAACAGGAGTGGTAATATCGTCCTCTATTATCCTCAGTCATCTTCCATCCAGGTTGTCAGACCCCAGTGGTTTTTCATTGTTGATAGACAACAATAATTGTTTAAAACCTTTTCCACAATGACTTTACAAAAAACTCAAATCGCTACACTTGCCTTTCATAATATATACTTGGATGTGTAGTGTCAGCGTTTGTTTCTGGCATTTCATCCCTAAGTTTGCTTTTCTTGCCAATGAAAAAAAAAGTAATTAAAGTAGTTGTCAATATCAGTGGGTTTTGTGATGAATGAGCTTTTCTGATTAAATTAATGACGGAGCTGAGTTTGCCTTTTTTCCCCCAAAATTACACTGAAGGTGCTGCAAAGTTTTTTTTACAATCGTTCTTTATATAATTTATCTTTGTTTTCATCGTGTAGTTTCTTCTTCTTTTTAAATTCAGTTTAGTCACATGACTTGATTCAGTTTAGTCACATGACTTGATTCACTTTTCACTTTTTTTAGTCACATGACTTGATTCAGTTTAGTCACATGACTTGATTCACTTTAGTCACATGACTTGATTCACTTTAGTCACATGACTTGATTCAGTTTAGTCACATGACTTGATTCACTTTAGTCACATGACTTGATTCAGTTTAGTCACATGACTTGATTCAGTTTAGTCACATGACTTGATTCAAGTTTAGTCACATGACTTGATTCAGTTTAGTCACATGACTTGATTCAGTTTAGTCACATGACTTGATTGTTTATTCAGTTTAGTCACATGACTTGATTCAGTTTAGTCACATGACTTGATTCACTTTTCACTTGATTTTTTTGACTTGATTTTTTAGTCACATGACTTGATTCAGTTTAGTCACATGACTTGATTCACTTTAGTCACATGACTTGATTCAGTTTAGTCACATGACTTGATTCAGTTTAGTCACATGTCACATGACTTGATTCAGTTTAGTCACATGACTTGATTCAGTTTAGTCACATGACTTGATTCAGTTTAGTCACATGACTTGATTCAGTTTAGTCACATGACTTGATTCAGTTTAGTCACATGACTTGATTCAGTTTAGTCACATGACTTCCCAACTTTACATTTTCCGGTTGTTTGTAGTTTGCCACATCTCAATCATAACATTTATTTTATTTTATTCCTCATCAATCCACGGGGGATTTCATCGTTTTTACAGTTTTCTTAATGGGTGTTTATTAGTAACTGGGATAAGTAGTTTCATAAATGTGTCAAGTGCAGCGTCTGGTTGGTCGTTATTACACACCATTAGACACAGACAGATATTCTTCACACCAACAACATGGGCTCTCAGGTGGTGCAGTGGTCTAATACTCTGTATCTCAGTACTAGAGGGTCACTACAGACAGGCACTGTTCCTAGACCAGTTAACCCACTGTTCCTAGACCACTTAACCCACTGTTCCTAGACCAGTTAACCCACTGTTCCTAGACCAGT
Source organism: Oncorhynchus gorbuscha (assembly GCF_021184085.1). NCBI lineage: Eukaryota > Metazoa > Chordata > Actinopteri > Salmoniformes > Salmonidae > Oncorhynchus > Oncorhynchus gorbuscha. The sequence continues at coordinate 53,690 of NW_025746440.1, forward strand.
TAACCCACTGTTCCTAGACCAGTTAACCTACTGTTCCTAGACCAGTTAACCCACTGTTCCTAGACCAGTTAACCCACTGTTCCTAGATCAGTTAACCCACTGTTCCTAGACCAGTTAACCCACTGTTCCTAGACCAGTTAACCCACTGTTCCTAGACCAGTTAACCCACTGTTCCTAGACCAGTTAACCCACTGTTCCTAGACCAGTTAACCCACTGTTCCTAGACCAGTTAACCCACTGTTCCTAGACCAGTTAACCAACTAGATAAGCCAAACAGCCAGCTAATGTTAGCTGGCTAGCTGACAGTACGTTTTAACTTCGAATGAAAACGACTTCCTGACATTCGCCTCTTTTCCTGAAACGAGTCACATTTGTATGTTTATTTGAATGGCCCAGGTACCCATATAAGTCTCCTCCCAAACACTGTAAATCATGTTTTGTTGAAGTCAGCAGACCTGTCTGAGAGCGACAGGCTGATCAGTGTGGTCTCCATAAGGCTGATCAGTGTGGTCTCCATGAGGCTGATCAGTGTGGTCTCCTGTAGTCTCCTCCATAAGGCTGATCAGGGTGGTCTCCTGTAGTCTCCTCCAGAAGGCTGATCAGTGTGGTCTCCTGTTTAATACAGTCTCCTCCATGAGGCTGATCAGTGTGGTCTCCTGTAGTCTCCTCCATAAGGCTGATCAGTGTGGTCTCCTGTAGTCTCCTCCAATAGGCTGATCAGTGTGGTCTCCTGTTTAATACAGTCTCCTCCATAAGGCTGATCAGTGTGGTCTCCTGTAGTCTCCTCTATAAGGCTGATCAATGTGGTCTCCTGTTTAATACAGTCTCCTCTATAAGGCTGATCAGTGTGGTCTCCTGTAGTCTCCTCCATGAGGCTGATCAGTGTGGTCTCCATAAGGCTGATCATAAGGCTGTGTGGTCTCCTGTTTAATACAGTCTCCTCCATAAGGCTGATCAGTGTGGTCTCCTGTAGTCTCCTCCATAAGGCTGATCAGTGTGGTCTCCTGTAGTCTCCTCCATGAGGCTGATCAGTGTGGTCTCCATAAGGCTGATCAGTGTGGTCTCCTGTAGTCTCCTCCATAAGGCTGATCAGTGTGGTCTCCTGTAGTCTCCTCCATAAGGCTGATCAGTGTGGTCTCCTGTTTAATACAGTCTCCTCTATGAGGCAGATCAGTGTGGTCTCCTGTTTAATACAGTCTCCTCTATGAGGCTGATCAGTGTGGTCTCCATAAGGCTGATCAGTGTGGTCTCCTGTTTAATACAGTCTCCTCCATGAGGCTGATCAGTGTGGTCTCCTGTAGTCTCCTCCATAAGGCTGATCAGTGTGGTCTCCTGTTTAATACAGTCTCCTCCAATAGGCTGATCAGTGTGGTCTCCTGTTTAATACAGTCTCCTCCATAAGGCTGATCAGTGTGGTCTCCTGTTTAATACAGTCTCCTCCATAAGGCTGATCAGTGTGGTCTCCTGTTTAATACAGTCTCCTTTATGAGGCTGATCAGTGTGGTCTCCTGTAGTCTCCTCCATGAGGCTGATCAGTGTGGTCTCCTGTTTAATACAGTCTCCTCCATGAGGCTGATCAGTGTGGTCTCCTGTTTAATACAGTCTCCTCTATGAGGCTGATCAGTGTGGTCTCCTGTTTAATACAGTCTCCTCCATGAGGCTGATCAGTGTGGTCTCCTGTTTAATACAGTCTCCTCCATAAGGCTGATCAGTGTGGTCTCCTGTTTAATACAGTCTCCTCCATAAGGCTGATCAGTGTGGTCTCCTGTTTAATCAGTCTCCATATGAGGCTGATCAGTGTGGTCTCCTGTTTAATACAGTCTCCTCCATAAGGCTGATCAGTGTGGTCTCCTGTTTAATACAGTCTCCTCCATAAGGCTGATCAGTGTGGTCTCCTGTTTAATACAGTCTCCTCCATAAGGCTGATCAGTGTGGTCTCCTGTTTAATACAGTCTCCTCCATAAGGCTGATCAGTGTGGTCTCCTGTTTAATACAGTCTCCTCCATAAGGCTGATCAGTGTGGTCTCCTGTTTAATACAGTCTCCTCCATGAGGCTGATCAGTGTGGTCTCCTGTAGTCTCCTCCATGAGGCTGATCAGTGTGGTCTCCTGTAGTCTCCTCCATGAGGCTGATCAGTGTGGTCTCCTGTTTAATACAGTCTCCTCCATAAGGCTGATCAGTGTGGTGTTTAATACAGTCTCCTCCATAAGGCTGATCAGTGTGGTCTCCTGTTTAATACAGTCTCCTTTATGAGGCTGATCAGTGTGGTCTCCTGTAGTCTCCTCGATAAGGCTGATCAGTGTGGTCTCCTGTAGTCTCCTCCATAAGGCTGATCAGTGTGGTCTCCTGTTTAATACAGTCTCCTCATATGAGGCTGATCAGTATGGTCTCCTGTTTAATACAGTCTCCTCCATAAGTCTCCTCCATGAGGCTGATCAGTGTGGTCTCCTGTTTAATACAGTCTCCTCCATAGAGGCTGATCAGTGTGGTCTCCTGTTTAAAACAGTCTCCACTATGAGGCTGATCAGTGTGGTCTCCTGTTTAATACAGTCTCCTCTATGAGGCTGATCAGTGTGGTCTCCTGTTTAATACAGTCTCCTCCATGAGGCTGATCAGTGTGGTCTCCTGCATACGTGTGTTTGTGGATGTGTTTTTTTGTTTGTGTGTGTTTATGTCATAGAGTTGTCATAGAGTTGTCATAGAGTGGTCATAGAGTGGTCATGGAGTGATCATAGAGTTGTCATAGAGTGGTCATAGAGTGGTCATGGAGTGGTCACGGAGTGGTCATAGAGTTGTCATAGAGTTGTCATAGAGTGGTCATAGAGTGGTCATGGAGTGGTCATAGAGTTGTCAAAGAGTGGTCATAGATTGGTTATAGAGTTGTCATAGAGTGGTTGTAGTGGTCATAGAGTGGTCATAGAGTGGTCATAGAGTGGTTGTAGTGGTCATAGAGTGGTTGTAGTGGTCATAGAGTGGTTGTAGTGGTCATAGAGTGGTTGTAGTGGTCATAGAGTGGTCATAGAGTGGTCATAGAGTTGTCATATAGTGGTCATAGATTGGTCATAGAGTGGTCAAGAGTTGTCATAGAGTGGTCATAGAGTGGTCATAGAGTGGTCATAGAGTGGTCATAGAGTGTTCATGGAGTGATCATAGAGTTGTCATAGAGTTGTCATAGATTTGTCATATAGTGGTCATAGAGTGGTCATAGAGTGGTCATGGAGTGATCATAGATTTGTCATATAGTGGTCATAGAGTGGTCATAGAGTGGTCAAGAGTTGTCATAGAGTGGTCATAGAGTGGTCATAGAGTGGTCATAGAGTTGTCAAAGAGTGGTCATAGATTGGTTATAGAGTTGTCATAGAGTGGTTGTAGTGGTCATAGAGTGGTCATAGAGTGGTCATAGAGTGGTCATAGAGTGGTTGTAGTGGTCATAGAGTGGTTGTAGTGGTCATAGAGTGGTTGTAGTGGTCATAGAGTGGTTGTAGTGGTCATAGAGTGGTCATAGAGTGGTCATAGAGTGGTCATAGAGTGGTTGTAGTGGTCATAGAGTGGTTGTAGTGGTCATAGAGTGGTTGTAGTGGTCATAGAGTGGTCATAGAGTGGTCATAGAGTTGTCAAAGAGTGGTCATAGAGTGGTTGGTGGTCATAGAGTTGTCATAGAGTGGTTGTAGTGGTCATAGAGTGGTCATAGAGTGGTCATAGAGTGGTCATAGTGGTTGTAGTGGTGGTTGTAGTGGTCATAGAGTGGTTGTAGTGGTCATGTAGTGGTCATAGAGTGGTTGTAGTGGTCATAGAGTGGTTGTAGTGGTCATAGAGTGGTCATAGAGTGGTTGTAGTGGTCATAGAGTGATTGAGTGGTCATAGAGTGGTCATAGAGAGTGGTTGTAGTGGTCATAGAGTGTCATAGAGTGGTTGTAGTGGTCATAGAGTGGTTGTAGTGGTCATAGAGTGGTCATAGAGAGGTTGTAGTGGTTATAGAGTGGTCATAGAGTGGTTGTAGTGGTCATAGAGTGGTCATAGAGTGGTTGCAGTGGTCATAGAGTGGTCATAGAGTGGTTGCAGTGGTCATAGAGTGGTCATAGAGTGGTTGTAGTGGTCATAGAGTGGTTGTAGTGGTCATAGAGTGGTCATAGAGTGGTTGTAGTGGTCATAGAGTGGTTGTAGTGGTCATAGAGTGGTTGTAGTGGTCATAGAGTGGTTGTAGTGGTCATAGAGTGGTCATAGAGTGGTCATAGAGTGGTCATAGAGTGGTTGTAGTGGTCATAGAGTGGTCATAGAGAGGTTGTAGTGGTCATAGAGTGGTCATAGAGTGGTTGTAGTGGTCATAGAGTGGTCATAGAGAGGTTGTAGTGGTCATAGAGTGGTCATAGAGTGGTTGTAGTGGTCATAGAGTGGTCATAGAGTGGTCATAGAGTGGTTGTAGTGGTCATAGAGTGGTCATAGAGTGGTTGTAGTGGTCATAGAGTGGTTGTAGTGGTCATAGAGTGGTCATAGAGAGGTTGTAGTGGTCATAGAGTGGTCATAGAGTGGTTGTAGTGGTCATAGAGTGGTTGTAGTGGTCATAGAGTGGTTGTAGTGGTCATAGAGTGGTTGTAGTGGTCATAGAGTGGTCATAGAGTGGTTGTAGTGGTCATAGAGTGATTGTAGTGGTCATAGAGTGGTCATAGAGAGGTTGTAGTGGTCATAGAGTGTCATAGAGTGGTTGTAGTGGTCATAGAGTGGTTGTAGTGGTCATAGAGTGGTCATAGAGAGGTTGTAGTGGTCATAGAGTGGTCATAGAGTGGTTGTAGTGGTCATAGAGTGGTCATAGAGTGGTTGCAGTGGTCATAGAGTGGTCATAGAGTGGTTGCAGTGGTCATAGAGTGGTCATAGAGTGGTTGTAGTGGTCATAGAGTGGTTGTAGTGGTCATAGAGTGGTCATAGAGTGGTTGTAGTGGTCATAGAGTGGTTGTAGTGGTCATAGAGTGGTTGTAGTGGTCATAGAGTGGTTGTAGTGGTCATAGAGTGGTCATAGAGTGGTCATAGAGTGGTCATAGAGTGGTTGTAGTGGTCATAGAGTGGTCATAGAGAGGTTGTAGTGGTCATAGAGTGGTCATAGAGTGGTTGTAGTGGTCATAGAGTGGTCATAGAGAGGTTGTAGTGGTCATAGAGTGGTCATAGAGTGGTTGAGTGGTCATAGAGTGGTCATAGAGTGGTCATAGAGAGTGGTCATAGAGTGGTTGTAGTGGTTATAGAGTGGTCATAGAGTGGTTGTAGTGGTCATAGAGTGGTCATAGAGTGGTTGTAGTGGTCATAGAGTGGTCATAGAGTGGTTGTAGTGGTCATAGAGTGGTTGTAGTGGTCATAGAGTGGTTGTAGAGTGGTTGTAGTGGTCATAGAGTGGTTGTAGTGGTCATAGAGTGGTCATAGAGTGGTTGTAGTGGTCATAGAGTGGTGATTGTAGTGGTCATAGAGTGGTCATAGAGTGGTTGTAGTGGTCATAGTAGTGGTCATAGAGTGGTTGTAGTGGTCATAGAGTGGTTGTAGTGGTCATAGAGTGGTCATAGAGTGGTTGTAGTGGTTATAGAGTGGTCATAGAGTGGTTGTAGTGGTCATAGAGTGGTCATAGAGTGGTTGCAGTGGTCATAGAGTGGTCATAGAGTGGTTGTAGTGGTCATAGAGTGGTCATAGAGTGGTTGTAGTGGTCATAGAGTGGTTGTAGTGGTCATAGAGTGGTCATAGAGTGGTTGTAGTGGTCATAGAGTGGTTGTAGTGGTCATAGAGTGGTTGTAGTGGTCATAGAGTGGTTGTAGTGGTCATAGAGTGGTCATAGAGTAGTGGTCATAGAGTGGTCATAGAGTGGTTGTAGTGGTCATAGAGTGGTCATAGAGTGGTTGTAGTGGTCATAGAGTGGTCATAGAGTGGTTGTAGTGGTCATAGTAGTGGTCATAGAGTGGTTGTAGTGGTCATAGAGTGGTCATAGAGTGGTTGTAGTGGTCATAGAGTGGTCATAGAGTGGTCATAGAGTGGTTGTAGTGGTTGTAGTGGTCATAGAGTGGTCATAGAGTGGTTGGTAGTGGTCATAGAGTGGTTGTAGTGGTCATAGAGTGGTCATAGAGTGGTTGTAGTGGTCATAGAGTGGTTGTAGTGGTCATAGAGTGGTTGTAGTGGTCATAGAGTGGTTGTAGTGGTCATAGAGTGGTTGTAGTGGTCATAGAGTGGTTGTAGTGGTCATAGAGTGGTCATAGAGTGGTTGTAGTGGTCATAGAGTGGTTGTAGTGGTCATAGAGTGGTCATAGAGAGGTTGTAGTGGTCATAGAGTGGTCATAGAGTGGTTGTAGTGGTCATAGAGTGGTCATAGAGTGGTTGTAGTGGTCATAGAGTGGTCATAGAGTGGTTGTGGTTGTAGTGGTCATAGAGTGGTCATAGAGTGGTTGTAGTGGTCATAGAGTGGTTGTAGTGGTCATAGAGTGGTCATAGAGTGGTTGTAGTGGTCATAGAGTGGTTGTAGTGGTCATAGAGTGGTTGTAGTGGTCATAGAGTGGTTGTAGTGGTCATAGAGTGGTTGTAGTGGTCATAGAGTGGTCATAGAGTGGTAGAGTGGTCATAGAGTGGTTGTAGTGGTCATAGAGTGGTCATAGAGAGGTTGTAGTGGTCATAGAGTGGTCATAGAGTGGTTGTAGTGGTCAGTGGTCATAGTGGAGAGGTTGTAGTGGTCATAGAGTGGTCATAGAGTGGTTGTAGTGGTCATAGAGTGGTTGTAGTGGTCATAGAGTGGTCATAGAGTGGTTGTAGTGGTCATAGAGTGGTCATAGAGTGGTTGTAGTGGTCATAGAGTGGTTGTAGTGGTCATAGAGTGGTCATAGAGAGGTTGTAGTGGTCATAGAGTGGTCATAGAGTGGTAGTGGTCATAGAGTGGTCATGTAGTGGTTAGAGTGGTTGTAGTGGTCATAGAGTGGTTGTAGTGGTCATAGAGTGGTTGTAGTGGTCATAGAGTGTTGTAGTGGAGTGGTCATAGAGTGGTTGTAGTGGTCATAGAGTGGTTGTAGTGGTCATAGAGTGGTCATAGAGTGGTTATAGAGTGGTCATAGAGTGGTTGTAGTGGTCATAGAGTGGTTGTAGTGGTCATAGAGTGGTTGTAGTGGTCATAGAGTGGTTGTAGTGGTCATAGAGTGGTCATAGAGTGGTTGTAGTGGTCATAGAGTGGTCATAGAGTGGTTGTAGTGGTCATAGAGTGGTTGTAGTGGTCATAGAGTGGTTGTAGTGGTCATAGAGTGGTTGTAGTGGTCATAGTGGTGGTGGTCATAGAGTGGTTGTAGTGGTCATAGAGTGGTTGTAGTGGTCATAGAGTGGTCATAGAGTGGTCATAGAGTGGTTGTAGTGGTCATAGAGTGGTCATAGAGTGGTTGTAGTGGTCATAGAGTGGTCATAGAGTGGTTGTAGTGGTCATAGAGTGGTTGAGTGGTAGAGTAGAGTGGTTGTAGTGGTCAGTAGAGTGGTCATAGAGTGGGTTGTAGTGGTCATAGAGTGGTTGTAGTGGTCATAGAGTGGTTGTAGTGGTAGAGTGGTTGTAGTGGTCATAGAGTGGTTCAGTGGTCATAGAGTGGTCATAGAGTGGTTGTAGTGGTCATAGAGTGGTCATAGAGTGGTTAGAGTGGTCATAGAGTGGTCATAGAGTGGTTGTAGTGGTCATAGAGTGGTTGTAGTGGTCATAGAGTGGGTAGAGTGTAGTGGTCATAGAGTGGTCATAGAGTGGTCATAGAGTGGTTGTAGTGGTCATAGAGTGGTCATAGAGTGGTTGTAGTGGTCATAGAGTGGTTGTAGTGGTCATAGAGTGGTCATAGAGTGTTGTAGTGGTCATAGAGTGGTTGTAGTGGTCATAGTGGTCATAGAGTGGTTGTAGAGTGGTCATAGAGTGGTCATAGAGTGGTTGGTAGTGGTCATAGAGTGGTTGTAGTGGTCATAGAGTGGTCATAGAGTGGTTGTAGTGGTTGTAGAGTGGTCATAGAGTGGTTGTAGTGGTCATAGAGTGGTCATAGAGTGGTTGTAGTGGTCATAGAGTGGTTGTAGTGGTTGTAGTGGTCATAGTTGTAGTGGTCATAGAGTGGTTGTAGTGGTCATAGAGTGGTCATAGAGTGTTGTTGTCATAGTGGTCATAGAGTGGTTGTAGTGGTCATAGAGTGGTCATAGAGTGGTTGTAGTGGTCATAGAGTGGTCATAGAGTGGTTGTAGTGGTCATAGAGTGGTCATAGAGTGGTTGTAGTGGTCATAGAGTGGTCATAGAGTGGTTGTAGTGGTCATAGAGTGGTCATAGAGTGGTTGTAGTGGTCATAGAGTGGTTGTAGTGGTCATAGAGTGGTCATAGAGTGGTTGTAGTGGTCATAGAGTGGTTGTAGTGGTCATAGAGTGGTTGTAGTGGTCATAGAGTGGGTGGTCATAGAGTGGTTGGTAGTGGTCATAGTAGTGGTCATAGAGTGGTCATAGAGTGGTCATAGAGTGGTTGTAGTGGTCATAGAGTGGTTGTAGTGGTCAGTGGTAGAGTGTTGGTCATAGAGTGGTCATAGAGTGGTCATAGAGTGGTTGTAGTGGTCATAGAGTGGTCATAGAGTGGTTGGTAGAGTGGTCATAGAGTGGTTGTAGAGTGGTCATAGTAGTGGTCATAGAGTGGTCATAGAGTGGTTGTTGGTCATAGAGTGGTCATAGAGTGGTCATAGAGTGGTTGTAGTGGTCATAGAGTGGTTGTAGTGGTCATAGAGTGGTCATAGAGTGGTTGTAGTGGTAGTGGTCATAGAGTGTTGTTGGTAGAGTGGTCATAGAGTGGTTGTAGTGGTC
>NW_025746440.1:72500-87500 GCF_021184085.1 Oncorhynchus gorbuscha
AACGCGCACTCAGGCTACCTAAATACGGTTCCCAATCCGAGACAACGAGAATCAGCTGACTCCATTTAGGAATCGCCTCAGGCAGCCAAGCCTAACTAGACACACCCCTAATAATACACACTCCCAATTAATATAAACCCCAATACGAAATACAACATATAAACCCATGTCACACCTTGGCCTACCCAAACATATAACAAAAACACAAGATACAATGACCAAGGCGTGACAGAACCCCCCCACCTAAGGTGCGGACTCCGGGAAGCACCTCAAGAGCATAGGGAGGGTCCGGGTGGGTGTCTGTCCATGGTGGCGGTTCTGGCTCGGGACGTGGACCCCACTCCATAAATGTCCTAGTTCCTCCCCTTCGCGTCCTAGGATAATCCACCTTCTCCGCCGACCATGGCCTAATAGTCCTCACCCTGATCCCCACATAACTGAGGGGCAGCTCGGGACCGAGGGGCAGCTCGGGACCGAGGGGCAGCTCGGGACAGAGGGGCAGCTCGGGACAGAGGGGCAGCTCGGGACAGAGGGGCAGCTCGGGACAGAGGGGCAACTCAGGACAGAGGGGCAACTCAGGACTGAGGGGCATCTCAGGAAAGAGGGGCATCTCAGGACAGCAGGGCAGCTCAGGACAGAGGGGCATCTCGGGACAGAGGGGCAGCCCGGGACAGAGGGGCAGCCCAGTACTGAGAGGGAGCCCAGTACAGAGAGGAAGCCTAGTACTGAGAGGAAGCTCAGTACAGAGAGGAAGCCTAGTACTGAGAGGAAGCCCAGTACTGAGAGGAAGCTCAGTACTGAGAGGAAGCTCAGGCAGGTAGTAGGCTCCGGTAAATCCTGGCTGGCTGGTGGAACTGGATGATTCAGGTTGTCTGGCCGATCTAGAAGATCTTGGCAGACTGGCACTTCTGGCGGATCCTGGCAGACTGGCACTTCTGGTGGATCCTGGCAGACTGGTGACGCTGGGCCGAGTGGCGGCGCTGGGCAGACAGGAGACTCCGGCAGCGCAGGAGAGGAGAAAGGCTCTGGCTGCGCTGAACAGGCGGGAGACTCCAACAGCGCAGGAGAGGAGAAAAGCTCTGGCTGCGCTAAACAGGCGAGGCGCACTGGACGCGCTGGGCCGACTGGGAGCACTGGTGGCGCTGGACAGACAGGAGACTCTGGCTGCGCTAAACAGGCGGGAGACTCCAACAGCGCAGGAGAGGCGAAAAGCTCTGGCTGCGCTAAACAGGCGAGGCGCACTGGACGCGCTGGGCCGACTGGGAGCACTGGCGGCGCTGGACAGACAGGAGACTCCGGCAGCGCAGGAGAGGAGAAAGGCTCTGGCTGCGCTGAACAGGCGGGAGACTCCAACAGTGCAGGAGAGGAGAAAAGCTCTGGCTGCGCTAAACAGGCGAGGCGCACTGGACGCGCTGGGCCGACTGGGAGCACTGGTGGCGCTGGACAGACAGGAGACTCCGGCAGCGCAGGAGAGGAGAAAGGCTCTGGCTGCGCTAAACAGGCGGGAGACTCCAACAGCGCAGGAGAGGAGAACAGCTCTGGCTGCGCTAAACAGGCGAGGCGAACTGGAGGCCTGGTGCGTGGTGCTGGAACTGGTGGTACTGGCGCGAGGACACGCAAAGGAAGCCTGGTGCGGGGAGCTGCTACCGGATGACTGGTGTGTGGAGGTGGCACAGGATGGGCTAGACCGTGAAGACGTACTGGAGATCTTGAGAGCAGTGTAGGCACAGGACGTGCAAGGCTAGGGATGTGCACAGGATGCCTGTGCGTGAGGCTGGCACCAACTTCACCAGCTGACTAACACGCACCTCAGGTTGAGTATAGAGCGCTAACTCAGGTGCTATTAAATCCCCGACACGATCCGTCGGACGAATATTATATCTATAGCACCAAGCTAGCAACTCCCTCATTACTCTCCACTCCACTTTCCCCATTAACTCCTTCACTGTCTCTGCTTCGCTCACCTCTAACACTGGCTCTGGTTCAGGTCTCCTCCTTGGCTCCTCACAATGAACAAGGAGAGTTGGCTCAGGTTTATCTCCTGACTCAGCCATACTCTCCCTAAGCCCCCCCCAATAATTTTTTTGGGGTGACTTTCCGGTTTCCAACCGCGTCGCCGTGCTGCCTCCTCATACATGCGCCTCTCCGCTTTAGCTGTTTCTATTTCCTCCTTGGGACTGCGATATTCTCCCGGCTGCTCCCAGGGTCCTTTACCGTCTAATTCCTCCTCCCATGTCCAAATCTCCAAATGATGCAGTCTCTCCCATTGCAACTGCTCTTCACGATTAACAGGGAGAGTAGGCTCAGGTCTGTTTCCTGACTCAGCCACTCTCTCTCTGCGCTTTCCTCGTTACCTTCGGTTTTCGCTCTGTATAGCAATGCTTTCCTTCTCGATTCCATACGTGTATAGCCCTCTTCGCAATGCTGTAGGGAATCCCAGGCGGGCTCCTGCACTCGCTCTGGGTCGGCCGCCCACCTGTCGATTTCTTCCCACGTCGTATAATCCCTGCTTCTGCCGTCCATAACGTCCTCCTTTAGATCCTGCCAGTTCACACGCTGCTCGGTCTTTGAATTTTGGTGGGTGATTCTGTAACGTAGTTCGTCTGTTGTATGAAGAGAGTCAGACCGAAATGCAGCGTGTAGGTTACTCATGACTTTTAATGAAGATAATGCGGTACATGAAATAACTGAAGAAGAAAACAACAAACGAGTGAAACTAATTACAGCCTATCTGGTGACTAACACAGAGACAGGTACAATCACCCACGAAATACAACACGCACTCAGGCTACCTAAATACGGTTCCCAATCCGAGACAACGAGAATCAGCTGACTCCAATTAGGAATCGCCTCAGGCAGCCAAGCCTAACTAGACACACCCCTAATAATACACACTCCCAATTAATACAAACCCCAATACGAAATACAACATATAAACCCATGTCACACCCTGGCCTACCCAAACATATAACAAAAACACAAGATACAATGACCAAGGCGTGACAGTTCTGAGAAGGGTAATCCAGGGTTATTTCATGGTAATTAATTAACGTTCTGAGAAGGGAAATCCAGGGTTATTTTAAGGTAGTTACATAACGCTCTGAGAGGGGAAATCCACGGTTATTTTATGGTAATTAAATAACGTTCTGAGAACACGGTTCAATAGCACTTGGATCAACTGTCTTGAACTCCCAGCACAAAGAGGACACATGGACATATATCTGTTTAGGCATTAATCCTGCAAACTCACTCATTGTGACAAGGCGTCAGTGAGATTCAAACCTATGATCTTCTGTTCTCTACCCTTAGAAACAGTCCACTGAGCTCCCATGTTAATCTGTTCTCTACCCATAGAAACAGTCCACTGAGCTCCCATGTTAATCTGTTCTCTACCCATAGAAACAGTCCACTGAGCTCCCATGTTAATCTGTTCTCTACCCTTAGAAACAGTCCACTGAGCTCCCATGTTAATCTGTTCTCTACCCTTAGAAACAGTCCACTGAGCTCCCATGTTAATCTGTTCTCTACCCTTAGAAACAGTCCACTGAGCTCCCATGTTAATCTGTTCTCTACCCATAGAAACAGTCCACTGAGCTCCCATGTTAATCTGTTCTCTACCCATAGAAACAGTCCACTGAGCTCCCATGTTAATCTGTTCTCTACCCATAGAAACAGTCCACTGAGCTCCCATGTTAATCTGTTCTCTACCCATAGAAACAGTCCACTGAGCTCCCATGTTAATCTGTTCTCTACCCATAGAAACAGTCCACTGAGCTCCCATGTTAATCTGTTCTCTACCCTTAGAAACAGTCCACTGAGCTCCCATGTTAATCTGTTCTCTACCCATAGAAACAGTCCACTGAGCTCCCATGTTAATCTGTTCTCTACCCATAGAAACAGTCCACTGAGCTCCCATGTTAATCTGTTCTCTACCCATAGAAACAGTCCACTGAGCTCCCATGTTAATATGTTCTCTACCCATAGAAACAGTCCACTGAGCTCCCATGTTAATCTGTTCTCTACCCATAGAAACAGTCCACTGAGCTCCCATGTTAATCTGTTCTCTACCCATAGAAACAGTCCACTGAGCTCCCATGTTAATCTGTTCTCTACCCATAGAAACAGTCCACTGAGCTCCCATGTTAATCTGTTCTCTACCCATAGAAACAGTCCACTGAGCTCCCATGTTAATCTGTTCTCTACCCATAGAAACAGTCCACTGAGCTCCCCATGTTAATCTGTTCTCTACCCATAGAAACAGTCCACTGAGCTCCCATGTTAATCTGTTTTCTGCCCATAGAAACAGTCCACTGAGCTCCCATGTTAATCTGTTCTCTACCCATAGAAACAGTCCACTGAGCTCCCATGTTAATCTGTTCTCTACCCATAGAAACAGTCCACTGAGCTCCCATGTTAATCTGTTCTCTACCCATAGAAACAGTCCACTGAGCTCCCATGTTAATCTGTTCTCTACCCATAGAAACAGTCCACTGAGCTCCCATGTTAATCTGTTCTCTACCCATAGAAACAGTCCACTGAGCTCCCATGTTAATCTGTTCTCTACCCATAGAAACAGTCCACTGAGCTCCCATGTTAATCTGTTCTCTACCCTTAGAAACAGTCCACTGAGTTCCCATGTTAATCTGTTCTCTACCCATAGAAACAGTCCACTGAGCTCCCATGTTAATCTGTTCTCTACCCATAGAAACAGTCCACTGAGCTCCCATGTTAATCTGTTCTCTACCCTAAGAAACAGTCCACTGAGCTCCCATGTTAATCTGTTCTCTACCCATAGAAACAGTCCACTGAGCTCCCATGTTAATCTGTTCTCTACCCATAGAAACAGTCCACTGAGCTCCCATGTTAATCTGTTCTCTACCCATAGAAACAGTCCACTGAGCTCCCATGTTAATCTGTTCTCTACCCATAGAAACAGTCCACTGAGCTCCCATGTTAATCTGTTCTCTACCCTAAGAAACAGTCCACTGAGCTCCCATGTTAATCTGTTCTCTACCCATAGAAACAGTCCACTGAGCTCCCATGTTAATCTGTTCTCTACCCATAGAAACAGTCCACTGAGCTCCCATGTTAATCTGTTCTCTACCCATAGAAACAGTCCACTGAGCTCCCATGTTAATCTGTTCTCTACCCATAGAAACAGTCCACTGAGCTCCCATGTTAATCTGTTCTCTACCCATAGAAACAGTCCACTGAGCTCCCATGTTAATCTGTTCTCTACCCTAAGAAACAGTCCACTGAGCTCCCATGTTAATCTGTTCTCTACCCATAGAAACAGTCCACTGAGCTCCCATGTTAATCTGTTCTCTACCCATAGAAACAGTCCACTGAGCTCCCATGTTAATCTGTTCTCTACCCATAGAAACAGTCCACTGAGCTCCCATGCCATGTTAATCGCGTTTCACTCAGACAACGCTGTTTGTTTGTAATCAATCAGACTCTCTTTCAAAGGAAACAATCCCTCATTAAGACCAGGTGTGGCCCAATTAGAGACAGCAGCCAACACACCTGAACACACTTTACAAGGTAAAGGACAGAGAGAGTTTTGTTGATGCTGAGAATGGAATTTATGTTTTTTTTTAAATAACATTCTTAGATCGTTCTTCAAACTTTCGTCAAGTTAACTGGAAATCACAAAGAAGAAGGTTGTTCATTAGTATGTTGGACTATATTCTGTATTATGAAGAGGGGAAGTATTTATGGTCTAATGGTCTAATGTTGTTATGGTCTAATGGTCTAATGTTGTTATGGTCTAATGTTGTTATGATCTAATGGTCTAATGTTGTTATGGTCTAATGCTTTTATGATCTAATGGTCTAATGTTGTTATGGTCTAATGGTCTAATGTTGTTATGGTCTAATGGTCTAATGTTGTTATGGTCTAATGTTGTTATGATCTAATGGTCTAATGTTATGGTCTAATGTTGTTATGGTCTAATGTTGTTATGGTCTAATGGTCTAATGTTGTTATGGTCTAATGGTCTAATGTTGTTATGGTCTAATGGTCTAATGTTGTTATGGTCTAATGTTGTTATGGTCTAATGTTGTTATGGTCTAATGTTGTTATGATCTAATGTTGTTATGGTCTAATGTTGTTATGGTCTAATGTTGTTATGGTCTAATGTTGTTATGGTCTAATGTTGTTATGGTCTAATGGTCTAATGTTGTTATGGTCTAATGGTCTAATATTGTTATGGTCTAATGTTGTTATGGTCTAATGTTGTTATGGTCTAATGTTGTTATGATCTAATGGTCTAATGGTCTAATGTTGTTATGGTCTAATGGTCTAATGTTGTTATGGTCTAATGGTCTAATGTTGTTATGGTCTAATGGTGTTATGGTCTAATGTTGTTATGATCTAATGGTCTAATGTTGTTATGGTCTAATGTTGTTATGGTCTAATGTTGTTATGGTCTAATGTTGTTATGGTCTAATGTTGTTATGTTCTAATGTTGTTATGATCTAATGTTGTTATGGTCTAATGGTCTAATGTTGTTATGGTCTAATGGTCTAATGTTCTAATGTTGTTATGGTCTAATGTTGTTATGGTCTAATGTTGTTATGGTCTAATGGTCTAATGTTCTAATGGTCTAATGTTCTAATGGTCTAATGTTCTAATGGTCTAATGTTGTT
Organism: Oncorhynchus gorbuscha; assembly: GCF_021184085.1. Classification (NCBI taxonomy): domain Eukaryota; kingdom Metazoa; phylum Chordata; class Actinopteri; order Salmoniformes; family Salmonidae; genus Oncorhynchus; species Oncorhynchus gorbuscha. The sequence goes on from NW_025746440.1 coordinate 79,151, forward strand.
ATGGTCTAATGTTGTTATGGTCTAATGTTGTTATGTTCTAATGTTGTTATGTTCTAATGTTGTTATGTTCTAATGTTGTTATGGTCTAATGGTCTAATGTTGTTATGGTCTAATGTTGTTATGTTCTAATGTTGTTATGTTCTAATGTTGTTATGGTCTAATGGTCTAATGTTGTTATGGTCTAATGTTGTTATGATCTAATGGTCTAATGGTCTAATGTTGTTATGGTCTAATGTTGTTATGTTCTAATGTTGTTATGTTCTAATGCTGTTATGTTCTAATGTTGTTATGGTCTAATGGTCTAATGTTGTTATGGTCTAATGGTCTAATGTTGTTATGGTCTAATGTTGTTATGATCTAATGGTCTAATGTTGTTATGGTCTAATGGTCTAATGTTGTTATGGTCTAATGGTCTAATGTTGTTATGGTCTAATGGTCTAATGTTGTTATGGTCTAATGGTCTAATGTTGTTATGGTCTAATGGTCTAATGTTGTTATGGTCTAATGTTGTTATGATCTAATGGTCTAATGTTGTTATGGTCTAATGGTCTAATGTTGTTATGGTCTAATGGTCTAATGGTGTTATGGTCTAATGGTCTAATGTTGTTATGGTCTAATGGTCTAATGTTGTTATGGTCTAATGGTCTAATGTTGTTATGGTCTAATGGTCTAATGTTGTTATGGTCTAATGGTCTAATGGTGTTATGGTCTAATGGTCTAATGTTGTTATGGTCTAATGTTGTTATGGTCTAATGTTGTTATGGTCTAATGGTCTAATGTTGTTATGGTCTAATGTTGTTATGGTCTAATGTTGTTATGGTCTAATGTTGTTATGGTCTAATGGTCTAATGCTGTTATGATCTAATGGTCTAATGCTGTTATGATCTAATGTTGTTACGATCTAATGTTGTTATGATCTAATTGTCTAATGTTGTTATGGTCTAATGGTCTAATGTTGTTATGGTCTAATGGTCTAATGTTGTTATGATCTAATGGTCTAATGTTGTTATGGTCTAATGTTGTTATGGTCTAATGTTGTTATGGTCTAATGTTGTTATGGTCTAATGTTGTTATGGTCTAATGGTCTAATGTTGTTATGATCTAATGTTGTTATGATCTAATGTTGTTATGATCTAATGGTCTAATGCTGTTATGGTCTAATGGTCTAATGTTGTTATGGTCTAATGTTGTTATGGTCTAATGGTCTAATGTTGTTATCGTAGAATGTATGCACACATGACTGTAAGTCGCTTTGGATAAAAGCGTCTGCTAAATGGCATATATTATTATTATTATTATTATTAAGTATGATTATATTATAAGAGGTAGGAGGGTAAAGTATGATTCTATTATAAGAGGTAGGAGGGTAAAGTATGATTCTATTATAAGAGGTAGGAGGGTAAAGTATGATTATATTATAAGAGGTAGGAGGGTAAAGTATGATTCTATTATAAGAGGTAGGAGGGTAAAGTATGATTATATTATAAGAGGTAGGAGGGTAAAGTATGATTCTATTATAAGAGGTAGGAGGGTAAAGTATGATTCTATTATAAGAGGTAGGAGGGTAAAGTATGATTATATTATAAGAGGTAGGAGGGGTAAAGTATGATTATATTATAAGAGGTAGGAGGGTAAAGAAGTATGATTCTATTATAAGAGGTAGGAGGGTAAAGTATGATTATATTATAAGAGGTAGGAGGGTAAAGTATGATTATATTATAAGAGGTAGGAGGGTAAAGTATGATTATATTATAAGAGGTAGGAGGGTAAAGTATGATTCTATTATAAGAGGTAGGAGGGTAAAGTATGATTATATTATAAGAGGTAGGAGGGTAAAGTATGATTCTATTATAAGAGGTAGGAGGGTAAAGTATGATTATATTATAAGAGGTAGGAGGGTAAAGTATGATTCTATTATAAGAGGTAGGAGGGTAAAGTATGATTCTATTATAAGAGGTAGGAGGGTAAAGTATGATTATATTATAAGAGGTAGGAGGGGTAAAGTATGATTATATTATAAGAGGTAGGAGGGTAAAGAAGTACGATTCTATTATAAGAGGTAGGAGGGTAAAGAAGTACGATTATATTATAAGAGGTAGGAGGGTAAAGTATGATTATATTATAAGAGGTAGGAGGGTAAAGTATGATTATATTATAAGAGGTAGGAGGGTAAAGTATGATTCTATTATAAGAGGTAGGAGGGTAAAGTATGATTCTATTATAAGAGGTAGGAGGGTAAAGTATGATTATATTATAAGAGGTAGGAGGGGTAAAGTATGATTATATTATAAGAGGTAGGAGGGTAAAGAAGTACGATTCTATTATAAGAGGTAGGAGGGTAAAGAAGTACGATTCTATTATAAGAGGTAGGAGGGTAAAGAAGTACGATTCTATTATAAGAGGTAGGAGGGTAAAGAAGTACGATTCTATTATAAGAGGTAGGAGGGGAAGTATGATTCTATTATAAGAGGTAGGAGGGTAAAGAAGTACGATTCTATTATAAGAGGTAGGAGGGTAAAGAAGTACGATTCTATTATAAGAGGTAGGAGGGGAAGTATGATTCTATTATAAGAGGTAGGAGGGTAAAGTATGATTATATTATAAGAGGTAGGAGGGTAAAGAAGTACGATTCTATTATAAGAGGTAGGAGGGTAAAGAAGTACGATTCTATTATAAGAGGTAGGAGGGTAAAGAAGTACGATTCTATTATAAGAGGTAGGAGGGGAAGTATGATTCTATTATAAGAGGTAGGAGGGTAAAGAAGTACGATTCTATTATAAGAGGTAGGAGGGTAAAGAAGTACGATTCTATTATAAGAGGTAGGAGGGTAAAGAAGTACGATTCTATTATAAGAGGTAGGAGGGTAAAGAAGTACGATTCTATTATAAGAGGTAGGAGGGTAAAGTATGATTCTATTATAAGAGGTAGGAGGGTAAAGAGGTATGATTCTATTATAACAGAACGTACTGCAACGCGATGCCGCAAGGCAAACGCAGCGTTCAAATGAGAAATGAATGTACTTCCTGTGTCACAAAACGCAATTGACGCTGTCGGTGTGATCGAGGTGTGATACTGATGAGTTTAACGGAAACTGGCAAGTATTAAGATTTAGCCTGGACACACACACACACACACACACACACACACACACACACACACACACACACACACACACACACACACACACACACACACACACACACACACACACACACACACACACACACACACACACACACACACACACACACACACACACACACACACACACACACACACAGGGAAACAGACAGACTGCGATGAGGCATGGAAAGGCTGTGTCTCTGTGAGGGCTGAGTTAGACATAACAGAAAGGATGTGTCTCTGTGAGGGCTGAGTAGAGATGTCAGAAAGGCTGTGTCTCTGTGAGGGCAGAGTAGAGATAACAGAAAGGCTGTGTCTCTGTGAGGGCTGAGTAGAGATAACAGAAAGGCTGTGTCTCTGTGAGGGCTGGGTTAGAGATAACAAAAATGCTGTGTCTCTGTGAAGGCTGGGTTAGAGATAACAGAAAGGCTGTGTCTCTGTGAGGGCTGAGTTAAAGATAACAGAAAGGCTGTGTCTCTGTGAGGGCTGAGTTAGTGATAACATAAAGGCTGTGCCTCTGTGAGGGCTGAGTAGAGATAACAGAAAGACATTTACATTACATTTAAGTAATTTAGCAGACGCTCTTATCCAGAGCGACTTACAAATTGGTGCATTCACCTTATGACATGCAGTGGAACAGCCACTTACAATAGTGCATAGTGCATCTAAATCTTTTAAGGGGGGGGGGTGAGAAGGATTACTTATCCTATCCTAGGTATTCCTTAAAGAGGTGGGGTTTCAGGTGTCTCCGGAAGGTGGTGATTGACTCCGCTGTCCTGGCGTCGTGAGGGAGTTTGTTCCACCATTGGGGGGCCAGAGCAGCGAACAGTTTTGACTGGGCTGAGCGGGAACTGTACTTCCTCAGTGGTAGGGAGGCGAGCAGGCCAGAGGTGGATGAACGCAGTGCCCTTGTTTGGGTGTAGGGCCTGATCAGAGCCTGGAGGTACTGAGGTGCCGTTCCCCTCACAGCTCCGTAGGCAAGCACCATGGTCTTGTAGCGGATGCGAGCTTCAACTGGAAGCCAGTGGAGAGAGCGGAGGAGCGGGGTGACGTGAGAGAACTTGGGAAGGTTGAACACCAGACGGGCTGCGGCGTTCTGGATGAGTTGTAGGGGTTTAATGGCACAGGCAGGGAGCCCAGCCAACAGCGAGTTGCAGTAATCCAGACGGGAGATGACAAGTGCCTGGATTAGGACCTGCGCCGCTTCCTGTGTGAGGCAGGGTCGTACTCTGCGGATGTTGTAGAGCATGAACCTACAGGAACGGGCCACCGCCTTGATGTTAGTTGAGAACGACAGGGTGTTGTCCAGGATCACGCCAAGGTCCTTAGCGCTCTGGGAGGAGGACACAATGGAGTTGTCAACCGTGATGGCGAGATCATGGAACGGGCAGTCCTTCCCCGGGAGGAAGAGCAGCTCCGTCTTGCCGAGGTTCAGCTTGAGGCGGTGATCCGTCATCCACACTGATATGTCTGCCAGACATGCAGAGATGCGATTCGCCACCTGGTCATCAGAAGGGGGAAAGGAGAAGATTAATTGTGTGTCGTCTGCATAGCAATGATAGGAGAGACCATGTGAGGTTATGACAGAGCCAAGTGACTTGGTGTATAGCGAGAATAGGAGAGGGCCTAGAACAGAGCCCTGGGGGACACCAGTGGTGAGAGCGCGTGGTGAGGAGACAGATTCTCGCCACGCCACCTGGTAGGAGCGACCTGTCAGGTAGGACGCAATCCAAGCGTGGGCCGCGCCGGAGATGCCCAACTCGGAGAGAAAGGCTGTGTCTCTGTGAGGGCTGAGTAGAGATAACAGAAAGGCTGTGTCTCTGTGAGGGCTGAGTTAGAGATAACAGAAAGGCTGTGTCTCTGTGAGGGCTGGGTTAGAGATAACAGAAATGCTGTGTCTCTGTGAGGGCTGAGTTAGAGATAACAGAAAGGCTGCGTCTCTGTGAGGGCTGGGTTAGAGATAACAGAAATGCTGTGTCTCTGTGAGGGCTGGGTTAGAGATAACAGAAAGGCTGTGTCTCTGTGAGGGCTGAGTTAGAGATAACAGAAAGGCTGTGTCTCTGTGAGGGCTGGGTTAGAGATAACAGAAATGCTGTGTCTCTGATGAGGACAGAGAAGAGGAATGGTAAATGACAAAATAGACAAGAGGTCTTTATCGTCCTCTTCTTCCTGGCTGCACTCTTTCATCTGGAAGAGGAAGAGGGATGATCAACCCTCTTTTGTGTTTGGCTGGGACTCAGAGAGAATGAGAGAGACTATTGAACTAAATTACATGGATGGATAGATGGACTAATCTTAATGTCCCCCCCAACAACCTCTCACAGTCTCACTGCAGAAACAGAGTTGAGGTTTAAATTCAGGCACTCGTTCTGAATTTTTGAGATAAGGGTTGTATATGGTGTGCACGCACACACGCATGCACGTGCACACACACACACACACACACACGCACACACACACACACGCACACGCACACACGCACATGCACGCACACACGCACACACGCACACACGCACACGCACATGCACGCACGCGCACGCACACACACACACACACGCACATGCACACACGCACGCACACACGCACACACACGCACGCACGTACAAAGATAGATGGAGAATGAGAGAGAGATGGAGAGAGAGAGAGAGAGAGAGAGAGAGAGAGAGAGAGAGAGAGAGAGAGAGAGAGAGAGAGAGAGAGAGAGAGAGAGAGAGAGAGAGAGAGAGAGAGAGATAGAGAGAGAGAGAGAGAGAGAGAGAGAGAGAGAGAGAGAGAGAGAGAGAGAGAGAGAGAGAGAGAGAGAGATGGAGAAAGAGAGAGAGATGAAGAAGGAGAAAGATAGAGAGGGGTTAGAGAGAGAGCGAGCGACAGAGAGACAGAGAGAGAGATGGAGAAAGAGGGAGAGAGAGAGAGAAGTTGGACCTGGGGTTAGAGAGAGAAAGAGGGGAATATATGCTGATGTGTGGATGTTCCAGCCTGCTCCAATCATCAGATGGAATTACTCTATCTGTCAATCATCCTTCAGCCAACCCCCGAGAAGGGCGGTGACCTATCTCTGGGGTCACAACACACTAACACAGCTGGCCTGGTCAAGGAGGAGTGTGTGTGTGTGTGTGTGTGTGGGGGGGGTTATGTGTTGTTATAACCCAAACTAAAGGTATTGTGTTGTTATAACCCAAACTAAAGGTCTTATAACCCAAACTAAAGGTCGTATAACCCAAACTAAAGGTCTTATAACCCAAACTAAAGGTCTTATAACCCAAACTAAAGGTCTTATAACCCAAACTAAAGGTCTTATAACCCAAACTAAAGGTATTGTGTTGTTATAACCCAAACTAAAGGTATTGTGTTGTTATAACCCAAACTAAAGGTATTGTGTTGTTATAACCCAAACTAAAGGTCTTATAACCCAAACTAAAGGTCTTATAACCCAAACTAAAGGTATTGTGTTGTTATAACCCAGACTAAAGGTCTTATAACCCAAACTAAAGGTCTTATAACCCAAACTAAAGGTATTGTGTTGTTATAACCCAGACTAAAGGTCTTATAACCCAAACTAAAGGTCTTATAACCCAAACTAAAGGTCTTATAACCCAAACTAAAGGTCTTATAACCCAAACTAAAGGTAGTGTGTTGTTATAACCCAAACTAAAGGTCTTATAACCCAAACTAAAGGTCTTATAACCCAAACTAAAGGTCTTATAACCCAAACTAAAGGTCTTATAACCCAAACTAAAGGTCTTATAACCCAGACTAAAGGTCTTGTGTTGTTATAACCCAAACTAAAGGTCTTATAACCCAAACTAAAGGTAGTGTGTTGTTATAACCCAAACTAAAGGTAGTGTGTTGTTATAACCCAAACTAAAGGTATTGTGTTGTTATAACCCAAACTAAAGGTAGTGTGTTGTTATAACCCAAACTAAAGGTAGTGTGTTGTTATAACCCAAACTAAAGGTCTTATAACCCAAACTAAAGGTCTTATAACCCAAACTAAAGGTAGTGTGTTGTTATAACCCAAACTAAAGGTAGTGTGTTGTTATAACCCAAACTAAAGGTCTTATAACCCAAACTAAAGGTCTTATAACCCAAACTAAAGGTAGTGTGTTGTTATAACCCAAACTAAAGGTCTTATAACCCAAACTAAAGGTAGTGTGTTGTTATAACCCAAACTAAAGGTCTTATAACCCAAACTAAAGGTCTTATAACCCAAACTAAAGGTCTTATAACCCAAACTAAAGGTCTTATAACCCAAACTAAAGGTCTTATAACCCAAACTAAAGGTATTGTGTTGTTATAACCCAAACTAAAGGTATTGTGTTGTTATAACCCAAACTAAAGGTCTTATAACCCAAACTAAAGGTGTTATAACCCAAACTAAAGGTCTTATAACCCAAACTAAAGGTAGTGTGTTGTTATAACCCAAACTAAAGGTCTGTGGTCCTGTGGTCCTATTCTACAGCAGCTGTAGCTGTGGTCCTAATCTACAGCAGCTGTAGCTGTGGTCCTATTCTACAGCCGCTGTAGCTGTGGTCCTAATCTACAGCAGCTGTAGCTGTGGTCCTATTCTACAGCAGCTGTAGCTGTGGTCCTGTGGTCCTATTCTACAGCCGCTGTAGCTGTGGTCCTGTGGTCCTATTCTACAGCCGCTGTAGCTGTGGTCCTAATCTATAGCAGCTGTAGCTGTGGTCCTAATCTACAGCCGCTGTAGCTGTGGTCCTAATCTACAGTAGCTGTGGTCCTAATCTACAGCAGCTGTAGCTGTGGTCCTAATCTATAGCAGCTGTAGCTGTGGTCCTAATCTACAGCCGCTGTAGCTGTGGTCCTAATCTATAGCAGCTGTAGCTGTGGTCCTAATCTATAGCAGCTGTAGCTGTGGTCCTAATCTACAGCAGCTGTAGCTGTGGTCCTAATCTACAGCAGCTGTAGTTGTGGTCCTAATCTACAGCAGCTTGTGTTGTTATAACCCAAACTAAAGGTATTGTGTTGTTATAACCCAAACTAAAGGTCTTATAACCCAAACTAAAGGTCTTATAACCCAAACTAAAGGTCTTATAACCCAAACTAAAGGTCTTATAACCCAAACTAAAGGTCTTATAACCCAAACTAAAGGTCTTATAACCCAAACTAAAGGTATTGTGTTGTTATAACCCAAACTAAAGGTCTTATAACCCAAACTAAAGGTCTTATAACCCAAACTAAAGGTATTGTGTTGTTATAACCCAAACTA